>NC_041348.1:18733111-19018111 GCF_004354835.1 Perca flavescens | reverse complement strand
CTTCTGCACAACACAACTGATGGTCCCAACCCCATTAATAAATACTTTGAGGAATCTAAAATATAAGACATGTTTTCATGTTATTTCACACTTTTTTGTTAAGTACATAATTCCATATGTGTTCATTCATAGGTTTGATGCCTTCAGTGAGAATCTACAATGTAAATAGTCATGAAAATGAAGAAACACATTGAGTGAGAAGGTGTGTCCAAATTTTTGGCCTGTATGTATGTATGTATGTGTGTGTATACTGTATGTGTTTTTATGTAAAACTGCACAATTTTAGAAGTTAGAAATTTATGTTAATTTGCTGATATCCGAGCGTTTGGTAGTGGTGAGACAGTTTGTGTGCATGTCCGCGCTATTCTCCGACATGCACTCTACAGTCACTGCTGATAGATGGCTTTTTGTACACACTCCAAAACTGACGTCAAAATATCACGCTATCGTAAATGTAGGCTACTTTTAAAATGCCATATTTTCCCTCAGGGCTCACCAAAACGGATCTAAAAGCATATTAACCATTCACTGCACGTGATCGCTAGTAAACATATTACACTTACTCTGCTAGTCTATCGTTCAGGACAAGACCCTGTAGCCTGGTGGCGGGGGAAGCGGGACAGTCTCCCCAAATTGTCTGCCCTTTCAAACTCATAACTGTGTGTACAGGCCTCTTGTAGGCCTACACCATCTGAGAGAGTTTTCTCCTGTGCAGGACATGCCATAAGTCAGGAGAGGTGTAGTATCTTGCCAGAGAAGGCAAATATGGTCATTTTTCTGCAAAAGAACTGCTAAAGTTTGAAGCTGGTTGGCGTACCAACTCAACATCATTTATTTTGTTGTTATACTTGTTAATAGAGTAACTGTTATTTGTTAAATTATTGTAGTTATAGGTTAGGGGACTTAGGTTTACTTAACATATGTAAGTACTTTAAAACGTTAATATATTGTTAAATTAAAATAATTTTCAATAAAAAAAAAAAACTCCATAAAAGAGCCTTTCTTTGATGTCATTTTTCAGTTTTTTAAGAATTGTTTTAGGAATCAAAATTGTTTTTGAAAGTACCGGTTTGGTATTGGAATCGTAAAAATCCAACCATTATCCAACCTTAGTATTTATATACCCAAAATATATTTGTTTTGCATGCATTTATTATTAATGCTACAACAAGCAGCACATCACGAACATGACAAATGTGCAAGCGCTGCTTCAGTTTGAGTTCTGTCTTTTCCCTAACCGGTCTTTAGTCACACACCAGCAAGGCTAGTGTATTTCTATTATACACTCATGGCCTAGATATTCTTTATGGCTTTACCCCTAATCATATCAAACACACACACACACACACACACACACACACACACACACACACACACACACACACACACACACACACACACACACACACACACACACACAGCAGCCGTTGTATCCTGAGGACGTTAGAGTTGCCTGCGACTGTTAACGTCAAATGAGCAGAACCCACTCTGATGCACCTGCTTCAACTGCTCTCTTCTGGTAACATAGCATGAGCAAGTAACAACAGTTACTTCCACCACTCCAGTTCACTCAAACAATTACTAACAGGACATTCATGCTTTATATTGACCTACTGTACTGTACTCGCATTGACTTTCATTACTTCGTCGCTCTGAATACGAGGCGTCCAATTCAGCATGTGCTTTCATCTGAGAAAGCTGTTTATGTTGGTGATGTCCCTTTCAATTGAGCTGCCTTTTCCTCTGCAATTATCTATGCCTGAGGCCTTTTGTTTCTGTGTTTAATTTCACCATTCATTTAAATCAGGCCTCCGTCTGTTGCTTTCTGTAGAGTCCTTATGGGAGCAAATGAATGGATTGCATGTTTTAATTAGAATAGAACAGACCTTGGATTAGGTCAACCACCATTAGTTAATCTCCTCCCCTCTCTCTCTTCTGCTCTTTATAGCTGCTGTATAGCACAGACAAGTAGGCCCCTTTTTTGTAAGTTTGTGTAACTGGATCATCTAAAAGAGAGGAGCGGTTTGCCTTATCAGTACTTCAGGAGGTCTGGAGGATTTTTTTTTTTATTTTATAAATTTGAAAATACAATTTAAATGGGTCTCATGGGGCCCTGAGGGTCTTGAAACTTGCACTATTTTGTTAGGGCAATAAGTAAAAACTCATAATCCTAAATCCCCAAGACCACACACAATGGGCCTCGCAGGGCTTTCTAGAGGTAGTCGTGATTTAAATATCTTTTTGTTTTTTGAGTGCATGAAATGACACTGAACTCTTCTTCTGAATGCAAAAACAAACTCCGTTTGGTTTCTTGCCCCTAAACAGGCAGCCCACATTTTGATTCATTATGACAACCTGATGGTGATTTATATAACTTCTGTTGACAGTATGAGCAGGGTTCTAGTTCTTTAAATGCTTATCCTGATCTGAACCAAGGTCAGCGGCTATGCGATTCGCTGCATTGAGAGCTTGAGTTAAGAAGTCATTGCTTATTTTTCCTCATTGATTCTCTTTTTCAAATCCCTAAATAAGAGATATAAATAAAGAGAATATTCACACTCTCTGTCCTCCCATTCTTTTATCCACTATTTCTGTGTGCTGTCACTTTAATGACTGCATTTCCTTGAAGACGGTCTCTAAGGGTTTGTTTTTGAGGTACTGGAGTTATTTTTTTCATTAAGCTTGAAGCTCACCTTTCATCAAGTGTTTGTCTTCATGTGTGGATCATGGCTTTCAAACAGCCGCTCTGATTTTCTACCATGTTTTATTTAAAAAAAAAAAAAAGAAAAAATTGATTATATGTTCAAAAACATTTCAATTTCTTCCCAGAAGCTGAAAGTTTCTGCAGAACTTTGAACTGTAAGCGGCTCTGCTGAGACTCAGAGCGACTTGTTTGACGTTGTTTGCTTGCTTTGCGCTGCGGTGGAGTTGTTTGGGGTCAGGGCTGTGGGCCAGCCCCTCCTGTCACATCCTAAAAACATTACCCAGATAACCCCTTCTGCTGACCTCTCCTTGTCCAAAGCTTTTAGTGCTGCTTCCCCACAAACGCATATCTGCCAAAGATTACTGGTGTGCACAAACTACCAGGATCATAGGCTTGTTTAAGATTGAAAGTTTCAGCTGAAATAAATCTGAAGACACAACTGTCAACAATACTGTAATTATTTAAAGGATCTACAGCAGAGCATAACTTTATGTTGGAGGTTGGGCAGGAGCCAAACAATAACCAGGGAAAATATCTATACAGTAGCTCCACTACATGAAACTGTGGCTTATAACCTCACCAAAAATGGACTGGTGATACTGTCCTGATGTAATGCAATCTGTTGGCTAATGTACAACATGGATTCTTTGTTTATAAAACTTCTCTTGTTGTGGACAGTTAGTAGAACTTGACCACAAGCCAGAATGTGTCATTGTTGTTACTGTGTCCTTTCTGTTTCTTTGCCTACTCTGTGTTTAGAGGGGAGTGAGACAGTCCATTTACATTCCTGCCTGATTCACTGTGGAGTTTGAAGGCAGTTGAGGTCGAAATCTTCTATTTGCAGTTCAGAATTTGTGAAGCTGTGTCAACAAGATTTTTGAATTGAATATTTGACACCTGCATTTCTTAAATCAATGTTAAATGTTTCTATAGTAAACTATTAAGCGGTCTTCCTCTTTTATTCAACCAAATCCAAGCACAACAAAGCCCAATGTGTAAGGTGTAAGGACCAAAATGTACAAGGATTTTAGGAGTTAGTGTCTCTGTGACATCTCTGCCCCCAATTAACCTCCAGTTTATGTGAGTGAGCTTTGTTGTGTTTCATGTTTCAGATTGCAGCCCTTTTAAAACCATCAGTGGCTTGCTTGTCCATTTGGAATTAAAACAGTGTGTGGCCCTGTAAAGAGCTCTCCATTCCTATCTGGCAGCTAAATAAACACAGCGAGATCATTTAGAAAGTTTGTGTGGTTGAGGAAAAAAAAAGGTGACCTTGTTTTCATTGGCTGCAGTTCAGACGGAGAATTTTAGGACATTGTATAGGTACCCAGTCGATTAGTCCTCCAATCCTCTAACAGAAGCCTTGGTATCGTCTGCCAACTCATTACGCAGCCCAAAGAGCTCCATGCAGAGTTTGTTCCCTCTTTTTGCCCTTTTATGTGTGCTGTTGGTCTGTATTTGTTTACTTGTTTGTGTGTTGGGACATTCCCAGACATGCACACAAAGCTGTAGTTCGCATTTCATCATTTGATTTGTCACCACCAATTAACCGCTTTGACCATGTTCTCGCTGGGAATGTGCTCCCCTCGTACATACTTGCCCATTGCATGCACATACAGAACATGCAAGAACTTAAAGTTGGAATGCACATCTTAGCATGTATAAACACACATTTACTTAATACCAAGGTATTCCATCCACAAGGAAAGTCCATACAAAGAGACATTTTATTCAGAATGATGGTAGGACTTGTACATTTTGGAAGCTAGAATTCTCATGCATTGAATACAATTTCATCAACAGCCTGTTGACCTCAAAACATGTATGGCTGTTTTGTTCTACAGGGTAGTAAATGCAAGTATGACATCTTTGCATATCGCAAAGCAGAAGGCTGTTTCACACAGACTAATAACAATTGGATAATTCTTTTCTAGTAAGCTTAAAGTTCTGGTGTGAGGGGGGGAGGGGGGTTTGAGGAGAGGCTGAACAAGGCGGCCGCTCGAGAGAGAAAAGTTAATTATGGGTAAAATAAATGCACTGTCGTGCTGAATTACCTCATTTAGGAAATGGGCTGAGACAGTAAGAAGCGAACAGGATGGCTTATGTGATGTCTGTAATGTTATCAGTTCAATGTTCAGCAGAGCTGATATCTGATGAGTTTTTAAGAGCAGGAAATATTGCTTCAAGGGTCAGTTGGGGTCTGCCATTGAGGTAATTAAGACCTTGTTGGAGGTAAATACAGTGATTTGTAGGGCATCCTAAATGTTTTTTTTTTCCTGTCTGCAGTTGTTTTGTTTGTTTTATTCTTTGTTAGATCCCTTGGTCGCTGTTCGCAGTTTTATTGCCCTCTTCTGTTTGAATTGAGTGAATATGTTGGTCAATGCGAATTTTTTAATTTTTCAATTGATCAACTTTCTTCAGGATTTTGGCATGAGTGGCCATGAGCTTATTGACAATATCTCCTTAATTAAAAAGCAGAATGTGCAGTTTGAAGCGTAGATTAACTCTAAGGAATCGGTAGCCACCGAAATGTCAAGGTGGCATAGATGCACGTTGACCTAATTGAAAATGTTATCATATTGGGCTGTGATAATTATTAAAAAGTTAGGGAATGGTTTCAGTGCTCCAGCAAGTGGATCTTATAAAAGTCAAGACAATTCGATCATTACATGCAGCATAAAAAATTATTTTGACAACAGAGATACTAAATAAAGAACAGGGATTGTTGGCAAATATACAGTCAGACCGACTGTGTTTGGACTGTTTCTGTGGGAGATGACATTAACTGTCAGTAGTGACTTACTTTTCCCTTTGGGATGGAGATTTCATTTCTTTACTAAGCAAAAAATGAAAATGACTAGCAGTACATGCATCAAAATGACTAGACTGTGATGGTGGTGGTGGTGGTGGTGGTGGTAGTAGTAGTAGTAGTGAAGCAACATTTGCATAATCCATGCATGAATTGTTGAGTTTGGTGTGTGTGTTTCTTGAGTCAGTCCTAATCTCTCCCAGCCTTTGTATGTACATGTTTAGATGTCTCCTGCCATTTGTTCTCCCTTGGGTCCTGGCTTGTTCCAAAATGTCACATGGCTACCATAACAGGCATTCTATTAAGTGTGCCTGGATGGGTCTCCCACACACCACTGAGCAGTCATCAGCTCTGTGCTGTTCCTGACTCAAAGTATTAAATCAAGTCGTGGCCAGCTGGGGCAACATCCAATATATAGCCCACAGTCTTTGTGACTGGTTTTATTTTTGTGTATTTATTTTCATGGCAAACACAGGAGTATATTAATTTTATGCACTGCCGTGTTGCGTGTAGATGTATTTTTGTTATAACTAAAAGAACTGGTGTAAAATCTTTATAATTGGTGCATGCAGGCACTGTATGTTTTGTGCTTTAGTACAGGTTGGAAATGAAATGCACTATCATGGAATATATCCACAGGCATGCAGGCTACTATACTTTAGCATTGACCATTACCATGTCACTTTGCTTGGGCACTTCTTGGATCAATCAACATTCTCCTTTCCCCACGGTTTACAACCAGTGTGCCACACAGCCCAGCCGTGTTTATGCTTGGATCCAGGAATAGATGGGAAGCTTAGGGCAGGGGACACAAAAGTTGGACAGGCATGAGACAGACTGCATGCTTCCTTCTGTCACCTGGGTCCTCCACTACTGAGACACATGCTACACTTGCAATAATTCTCTTTCCTTCACAAAAAAAGAATAATAGTAACTGAGCAGTATTCATCGTCAGACAGTGCAGTGTTATAAAAAATACATTAGGACACAAAATTTAAATTTTTGTAAAAAAACATGTAAATGTAAAATGGCATAAAATGTTGACAAGCAAAGAGCAGTGTTAAATAGTAGCTGAGTTTCAGAGTCATTCTTTTTGTCTTTTCCATTCTCCTTCTTTCTCACACACACACACACACACACACACACACACACACACACAGACACAGACAGAGGAAGGCAGTTGAGCCTCTGTGAGCACCAACAGCTGGAATAGTGTGATAAGGTAGCAAAAACCCAAAGCCGGGGTTTATTTTTTAGGCACGGTCAGAATCCCAGTGCGGTAAAGGTTTTTGCACCACAATGGTACATGGCTTCTGAGAACCCATGTTTATCATTCCTCGAACCATTTCATGGCTCCAAATGAAGACCAATGACACTAGGCTGAAATCTCCTGTACAGCTGCTTTATCAAGGGACATCTGGATAAGAGAGGGGGAGACAGACAGATGGAGAACGGGAGAGATGGAGAGAAAGAGGAAGGGAGAATATTTTATGGCTAAATGTTCCCGCTGCAAGGCCACCTTCCATTTCCTCCATGGTGACAGTGATCTAGGTCTCCTGTGGGCGATATAGTTTTTTTTTCTCTCTCTGTCCCTTAATCTGAGATAAACTATATAGATAGAGAACACATCAGTTCAAGGAATGAAGAGGAGACCTCCAGTGGTGCTTTATCAAGGACATTCTGCTGGGAATGCGGTAGATCATTTCCCCCTGAGTCATACTGGATTCAAAAGAGAAAATGTAGACTGAAGGTTTTTAGGACAGTTAAATAACATGTACAGTATGTATGACATAGATGATAACACAATGTATCAATTTTATGCCGGATTGCAATCCAGTTCATCCCACCCATCCATCAGCTCCAGGTTGGAAACAAGCGACCACAGTCCACTAAAAGTTATAGCAAGAAGCATGTTTAGTGTTTATGAGCATAGTTTGGATGGTAAAGCATAGTGTGTCATGCTGGCTTTGATAAGGAATAGAGATGTGCTGTATAATGTGTTCTGTGGCCTTGTATTGAACAGTGGTATGTCTACTTAAAATGTTAACTGAATTAAATGGGAATGGGAAAGTTACTCCGAGTAGCAGAGATCGGTCTGTTTTTACTCTCCAGCACAAAAAAAGAAACTGACTGGACATAAAAGGGATTGAATCACAGAGGATCACTGGGATTTTTATGTTTATTTCTGCAACCTTTCAGGGCTGTTACTATCTATTATTAGATTATGACTTTGATGTCCCATTGAAGATACCATTCAGGTGCAGATGAAACACCTGCACGTCTGTGGGATGATCACAATTGTCAGTTTATTATAAAACATAAAAATGGGCTGTATTACTTTGTATTTCTGCAGTGCTGTTTGCAACACTTTGTCACAACAGCTGACAAACTTTAATAAATTTGCTTTTTTAAATATCTTTAAATTCATTGGCATGTTAAATATTAATTTCAATAATAAATTCCCTTTACTGCAAAAAGGCCTAAAACAGACAAGAGTGGAAATCATTTGTTGCTGCCCTACATGCCAACAGGCATAATGGGCAGTAAGTAAGTAGGTACTGCAAATCATATACTTTATTTTACTATTCAGGGAAAATTCTAATTTAACATTTTTGAATGTGCTGACATTTTCCCCATAGTTAATCAACAGCTCAGTGTTTTTCATATTTTATTAGTTTGGCTTTGAAATAACTGTTTTACAGGTGAAATTTTCTTTTGCAGTATAACACCAATCACTGTTATATGACCTATGCAAAACTAGTGCAGCAAAATATGCCAGAGATTACAGGTCACAATATCACCCACACATTGGAAAAATTGCCAAATGTCAACGATTAAGTGTCAGTGCCCTGCAGCATCAACCTCCCACTATCTTGTTCTGTCATATTTCCAGGCATCAGGATACCTATAATTAAAAAAATATTCCACTGGACACATGCACTCATACCACTGACACACACAAAACACTGTGCATCCTGACATATTTCAACCCTTCCTGTCTCAATCTCAGGCCTTAATGTTCCTCCAATTACCGCAAATTACCGCTCTCACCACTGGTGGATAGCAAAAGGATTAACACTGAAATGCCAAAGTCATTGGGCTGCTTATTGAACGTAACACTCTTGTGTCCCATTATGCTGTTCCTGTATTGATTTTCAAAAGGCGACGCTGCTGATCCATGAAGGCAACATGGTGGCATATATTAGAGCTATTTGAGCCAATTAGAGTGATGTATGTCTCGGCAGCCGGTGGTGGCGTAGTCACACTCGGATGGAGACGCACTCCGTCATTTTTCAGAGTAATTAGAAAAACATCACATGCCATGACAGGCGGGGGTGGGGTGAGTGTGTAACCCCTGGCACACTGTGATACTGCCACAGAAGTACAAACGGGCGCACAAACACCAAGAAGGAGCAAACACTGTTTAAAGTTGATTTATGGTACAGATTTCACCTTAATGCCTACATCATTTATCTTCATTTGAAGGGGATAGACATCTTATTTACAATTCAAATTACAGATCATTTGCATGGCAATATTTAGGGATAGGAGTACTTCCACAGCCTGCTGAGGTAGAGAACCAACCTTTACATCACATCTGTAGGGGGTGCTCTGGGGCAACTGGGTCACTTGCAGATGGGTACAAGTTACAGCACGGACTAAAAGGAGCTTTACTCAGGCAGCCAAGCTTGGTAGGCCTATTTCAGAAAGGATGGGGATGGGTAAGAATTGTGAGTGTGTTCCTATTTTTCTCTTTAGTGCTTCCATGGACATGATCATTCGTGCCCACCTAAATCCTCCCCTACAGAGTCACACACCGATAAACAGCAAGCTGGTGCTACATCTGTGTGTGTGTGTGTGTGGGTGTGGGTGTGGGTGTGGTGTGTGTGTGTGTTATACGAAACTAAAGGCCATACTGTATGTGCCACCTCTCTATTGAGGTAAAGCGTCACCACCTCCCATTCAGTTGACAGCACCTTCTGTATGTAGGTTTCATGTTTTCATGGGGAAGACCAAAGCAAACGCACAATACAGTACATGACCGACATGAAAGGTACAGTAAGGGTGAGTTTGTGTTAATGCAAATGCACGCAGGGTTGAGCGCCTGTGCACAGCACTCTCTCTGCTGGACAGAGTGACAACAGAGAGATCAAGAGAAGCCAAAGAAGGTTGATTATTTCCAGTTGGGGGGAGGGGAGGGGGGCGGGGTAGCTAGGTCTCTGTTCAACTCTACCTCCATTTATTTATTCATCTCAGTCGTACATCAGCTGATGGAGGGAGGAGGAAGGGGGGTGTCATGTGCTGTCTTCAATGTCGCCACTCTGCCTGCATGACACACAGCAGGCTGTGAAAGATGAGAATGGTGGGGAGGGAGACTCCACCATTCTCATGAATTATAAATGGATTCATTACAAAATCCTATTAATCCATTTTGGATTGAAATAATTGATTGGGAGATGCACCACTATGAGAGCTTTAGAGATCTGGTATTTATGTTCGTGTTCATTTGTCAGTGTGTACTAGGCAGTCTGTACAAAAACAAACAAGTAGTCCCTGCAAAGTGTGTTTGTCTGGGGAGAGCTGTAGACAGACATGTACTACCTCTGACATCTAGTAACACTGCTGTGCAGGTGCTGTGATAAGTAGAAGTTGGTAGTCCCTTGCCAGATTCCCACCCACAACTACAACCAAATTAGGGCTGGGGCAAACGATTACTTATTAAACGATTAATCGGGCGATTATTTTATTGATTAGTCGACTAATCTAACGATTAATTGGACAATTAATATAACGATTAACAGTACCAAGATAACTCTCTTAACAAGAGAGACCTTGCCGACTAAACACACTTCATTGGCTTAGAATTGCGGCAACAATCGCTAAACGCACTGCAATCTCACAGTCCTCTCTTTCCGATTTACAGCCCCCCTCTCGTGGCTTAAAATAACTCACCATTGTCGTCTCCGGCCGCTGAACTACACTTTGTCTTTGTCTTGCCTGGTCCTCCGGTAACGTTAGCAGTTAGCATGGCGGCGTTAGTCAGGACTAGACAGGACCAGTTGAGATCGCTTTACTGGCTATGTCTCAATTGTTTTTGCGAGTAACCAACTCGGGTACTCTAGATATATAATTCAGTGTGAGTACACAAATGTTGAAATGACATAAAATGCCCGTCTCTAGTAGCTGTGATATATTAGCCTGAAGCTAATGCTTACCTGTTCAGGAGGAAATAAGCCAACTCGGCGTCCTTTTGGACTCTAAGCTGTCTCAGTCTTTCAAATACATCTCCAATATTTACCAGGGGTTTGTTACGTCTCTGGTCACTCAACTGTTAGAAACATGCTGTTTTTTTTGTTGTTGTTTTTTAGGTCGGGTAGAATCTATCTCCCTTGAACCCGTTCGTTTGTTTGCTGCTTTCATGGCTGTAACAAAGAAAAAATACTGACGTTAGCATTGTTGTCAGAAAAGATAGTATTTCAGCTTAACATGTTTCCTTAATATCTGATGAGGCATTGGTGTCATTTTTGGATTTATTACAGTACATGTATTGCATATTGGACTACTACTACAACTCACAGGTCTGCGAGAGCCAGAATTCTTACTGGTTGGTAGGTAATCAAATATGTATGTCATGCAATAAAATGCAAATTAATTATTTAAAAATGTGATTTTCTGGATTTTTGTTTTAGATTCCGTCACTCACAGTTGAAGAGTACCAATGATAACAATTACAGACTTCTACATGCTTTGTAAGTGGGAAAACCTGCAAAATCGGCAGTGTATCAAATACTTGTTCTCCCCACTGTATCTACAGGAATAGAACCCAAAAAAATTCTAAATGGCAATAATAGTAATTCAAGAACGGCAGAGAAAGGTGCTTTGTGAAAAGTCAGCAGTTCCTTTTGTCAACATGTTTTAATTCTGTGTAATGCTGTGCTCCATGAATAGTGTAAAAATAATGACCTTAAAGCATCAGACTTGCTTTGTGTGCCTCTGTGTATCTTGAAGTAATGGAGATGGCTACAGAGAGAGACAGAAAGTGAGAGTTACACACATACAAACACAGTGGAAGCAGGCCCCTGGGATGATGGGTGGCTCTGTGTTTTCTCTGGATGACAAATTAAATCAGAATGGTGTCCTGTGCTCTAATAGAGTAGCTCTGTCCTGTTTTTTTTTTCTCTATTTACCACTGCACTATCTGCCTCTTTTGGGCTATCTGCTGAGATTAGGGCTACTTAGTAGCACTGTTCTGAGCTGGCTCAGATCGTCCTTCTTGATATTAAAAGTCCCATATTAAGGGACAAAGGTAACGTTATGTTTACTATTGCATGACATGTAAGTATTATCTGTATAGATAAAGCCTGATACAGACCTAGAACTCCTCTGTCATCCAGAAACTGTTAAAACCACAGTGATGTACTTTATACCAGTTTTTCTGGTCAGATCAAATTTAAGAATTATATGTAACACAGGTCTGGAGATAAATGTGTTTGTACACAAACTCTATACAACATCTCTTCCTTGAAAGTAAGTAAACCGTAACATCCACCTGGATCCTCAGCGTCTTGCTCTATCTTTCTCTGGGCTCTTCTTAATCTAGACAGATCCTGTTTGTCTTAAAACAGAGCACCAACGGGGGTTTTAATCATTGGTAATTGAAGACCCTGCTGGGAGTAAATGGGCCATAATCTGACAGCCGAGTGCGTACCATTAGAACCGGGGGCTTAGGCATTTGGATGGCACATTTAGCGTGACGCAGATAGAACCAGGATTTATAGAACGGTCTGTAGCTTTGCTGCTGTGTTGGAGTTCCACAAGTTGTGTATATCCCCTATGGGATCTTTAGCTCATGCCTAATCTATTTTGAATAAACTTGTGGGTTAATGCTTTGTAGTTGTTTTTATGCAACTCTGTCTTCAAACACAGTACTAAAACATTTAGCGGTTTAGATTGTAAAACAGACCCCTTTCTTCTGCTCTCCTTGGGAGTATTTGATTAAACATGATTTAATTATTTGTTGATCATGTTTCATTTAGATCCTCCAGTTGCTTCACTCTTTTCACTCTGGTTGGAGAATTCTTACTTTTATTTAGATAATACATTTTCAATTCATAGTTTGTGTCTTATCAGCCTTTTTGTATGCACTGAGGTGAAACTCTTCTGACATCCCATTTGACTGATAAGCCCAGAATTTATATTTCTCTTCTCAGACGAGTTCTGGGCCTCAGTCAGCTGGCAAAGCAACATGACTGAAAAAAGACAAATCTAAAGATAGAGAGTATGAATTAAAAGATAAGAGACTAAGTTTTTTTTTTTTTAACCAATGTTTATTTCGTTTTATTGCCTGTCATGTCTGGAAACATAGCTGTATGAACAGATTCAAAAATGTCTTTCACAAATACAATGCCAATGCCTTAGAAAAAGCTGATGGAAATACCAGAAGAAATATGGACAGCCTTGCCCAATGTGTTACTAATAATAAACAACAAATATTCGATATTCACACATTCAATGTAAACACCTATAGAGTAAGTAAGCTTTCATGCATGGCTGAAACGTGTCGTCCCAATAGTAGGACGTGTTTTAGTGTCTCTGCACCTTCCACGTGCCTGTCTGTGTTTGGCTAAAAGCCTTACAACCAAAAACGGTCATCTTCACTGTTTCCTAACAACACTTACACTCTAACAGCTAAAAGCAGCATCTGGGACTACGATGTTGACAGCAGCTGCTGGGAAATATGGACTGAAAACAAATGGACGAGCTTCAGAGAATGAGTGAATCTGCTTATATTAGTGATATTTGCTAGTACAGTATGAAGGGCATTTTAATTAGAACATAAATCGGCATAAACGCACTAATCTTCAGCATCCTTTTCAATCAAATTAGTGCAAGTACAAATGGATGTTCATTTCTAAGATACTGTAGCTCAGATATTGCATATGTCCAGTTGGGGGGAATCGACCAGTGAACTGATCACACAAAGGTGGATTTCCTGAACCTGAAGTCAACATTGTCATGGTCTACATGGAGATTTAGCCTTTTTCCCAAAATGAGAGAGGGAAAAAAAAACGACAAACCTGCATGCAGGCAACCATAATCAAAATGATCTTTTCTACAGATAAGTCAAGCTTAAATAGATAGAGGAGACGTATAGTATACTGTATAGAATGAGCTCAAGCTGCCATCACATTAGTTTTGCATCCTGCTGGTAAATCTTATCTGACTGGATTAGATTTCCTCAAAATGGAACCTACAGCAGGTCCCGACACACTGCAGTTGTTTTGCTAATACACAGAAAACAAGCGGTGTGTTTCCTCATCAAAGCCATACTTTTGCAGTAGCAATAAACCATAATGAGCTACAGCACAATGCATATTTCTAGACTCTGGCTATAACTGTGCTGGCACCGTTCTTTGTTACAGAAAAGGAAACCCAACAGGCGATGTAAGGAACCTTGACATGGCTTTCACTAATCCCTGTTGTGATTAACAACACCAGCGCCTTTGTCTATGTGCACGTGGCATTTGTTGTGCGTGGGGTGTGCATGTGTTTTCATCTATGCACTTCTCCGCTACCATGTGGTCCCTATGGTCAAAAATGCTTTGAATGTGGTGAACACAACAAATGTTAATAGCTTTCTTTCATTTATTCCATGCATAATGTCCTCCACCTCAAAGGGGAGACAATACTTTAAAATGAAAAATGTAAGTTTGGTTGTCTTTTTATATATGATTTATGTATGTAAGCAATTCATTAGATACATTCTTTACTTTCATTGGAAGTTAAGATCAATGAAATACGGCTAAATAAAAACATTCATAGCATTAGTTTTTTCATCCTCATTTTTCAGCTCTGTCTATTGCAGTATAGAGTTTTGCAGTCCCACCCCTCCATATTGGTAGCATTATTTTTTGTAAATGTGATATATTTTTTTTTTTTTTTTTATATATATTGTGAAGTTTAATTAACTACAGTAACACTCTGAAGACAAATTTAGAATAAGAAACTTGCCAAAATAAAGCTCTTGCTTAAGCCCTCTGACTTTCCTCTTGCTCGTGACCTGTGTGGCCCCGGTAGTGTTGGAGGTTATGACCTGGTACCGGATTAGCAATTTCTAAACCGTCTCGGCTACAGATTGGGATTGACTCAATACTCTGACCCATCCTCTTACTGCTAATTGGTTAACCCTCTAATCCAGCTGCCAGTCAGCAGTAACGCTCTCCAAAGGCTGTTGGGCTGGACCTCAGCCTGCTGCGCCAGGAAACTGATGCCAAACTGTCGGTTCATTAACAAGTGGTGAGAATACAGATACCTTGTTGACACATTTGTGTGGGAGGACTGTGGTAAACTGCAAACTTCTTCTGTAGTACTCGCCAGACTGGGTGAGAGGTGGAGGCATGGGGCCTGTGTAAGGACTTTGATCTTTTGCAATCAAATCAGTTTCTCAGATCAGTCTAAACTAATATCACAATTCTGTGATCAATGTTGACAACAATCTCTGCCATATTTTAATATACTATGCCAGTTTAGCTTTTATCTATCACCAATAGATAGAACAAAATAGCGATCCCCATTCGTGAAATCTTGAACAACTGCTCTTCTGAACACTTGGTTTTTCCTTGAATAAATCTCTCTGGAATACTAAATTCGATGAAGACGAAATCTTAGTATGAGCAGAAATAGCCACTGTGACTCGACAATCAAACAACAACCTTGAAAAAATTGAACACACAAAAACTCAAAGGAAAGATATTACGGACCACATTGTTCAGTCAACAAGTGGTCTCTCATGGACGTGCACAGGGACGTTTGTGTGGCTGTTTCTATATTTGTACAATTTGCGTAACTTTTTATTTATTTATTTTTTGGGCTTTCCAACCTACTCCCTGACAGGAATGGATTAGCCAATCAGTTTGCTTGCTATGTATGTCTAAGATGTGGAGTGGTGTGTGCATTAATAAGTAGTTAAGAATGATAAGAGTAGGGCTGTCCCAAACAATTATTTTTTTTAACTGTTCATCTAATGATACATTTTTCGATTAATCTAATGATTAATTTTTCAATTAGCGATTTATTTTCCCATTGCTCAATTATTAACAATTTACACAAAACAAATTTCAATACGTTTCAAATGTTTAACACTGCACTGCTCAAGTAAAATGAATTTTTAGTGCAACCTGAAGCCAGATGTAGGCTATCAATCCAACCACAAAATAAAGTCCCTTTCAGGAGGAATACAAAAATAAAAAGTAAACAGAGCAAGTGAAAAAAGAGTAGCCTGTATTTGCTTTGTTTAACAGTAGTAGGTAAAATAATGAATACGCTCTTGTCCCTTTTTAATATTACAGTAAAAAAAGTGCAATTTTAGCAACATGAAATCAGATGTATCAAATAAATCATTGTGTGTGTAATATAACAGTCTGTAATCGATTGGGTCACTCATGATGATGGTAAACAAAAAAATAACACTGCAGACTGACAGCGTTTGATGCTTAATGTTAAGTCATAGCGGGGCATTAAAACTAATCAACGGACTAACGTACCGTTGGGCTACTACTGGGAACACATTCTGTGTCGCTATGTTGATAATCGCACACGTCTACAGTGCACGTTGTGTCCGAATCCGTCCCGGCCCAACACATTAACTGTAATTATGAGCCAGATTTAAACCCGCCAATTTTTTGATACGTGGGCCGTTATAACTGACGTTATAAAGGACTCGTGAGATATCTGAAACAATCTGGCCTGGTTGCGCAATTATCAAAGACAGTGCTACAGATGGGGGAGACACGATTTTAGCACGGTTTACCTCACACTCAGGTCAGGTCAGTGCAGAACATATACTCAGAGCTATGGGAGAAGCTGGAGAGGCATAGCTTTCTCCCTACCCAATTAAGCTAATAAAGTAATGATTAAAAAAACACAAATACTTGAAGGGCCCAGCCCGGCCCAGCCCGGCCCGAGGATAGTGGTGGCACATATGGGCCCGACCCGGCCCGTGGGTCAATTTTGGGCTCGGGCAGAGAATCTACAATCTTCTTGGGAGAGAAAGGCACAATATGGTGAGCAGAACTTAGGGTGTTTTGCTGCTGTTATCCTGACTGAGGGATGCATTTTACAAAGTCTACAGACTACCACGTTGTTGTTGGCATTGAGAGTAAAATACTCCCACACTTTAGAAGGCCGTGTGTGAGCCTTTTTCTCAACGGGTTGTTGAACTTGCGAGGAATCCATACTTGCGCTGTTGCTGGAGGCAGGCAGACAGTTATTTTTAGATCTCTACGTGTGACGGGTCGACGCAAATTATTTGTGTCGACGCATTTACGTAATCTATTACGTCGACGAATCGTCCCAGCTCTAGATAAGAGTAACACCTCAACAGAAACTGTTATTTGGCCTTTGATATTGTATGGCATTGAGAGTTACATTAGAACTGAAATGGATAAAGTCAAAATTTGTTTACACAAAGATACACAGAGATCCCTGATGCTGAATTGATTAGCTTGATTAGATAATAGAGGTGAAGCGGTGCCATCTTTGAGCCAAACCACCCACTGTGAAAAATCACATAAGACAGGTAATCTGAATAAAGATGAACCAGTGTCTCTGGGATCTTAATTACTTCATATGTAATCTCATTGTATTACCATGCACAGTCTGCCAGTCTTTCAGTTTAAACTAACAGCATTATGCTCACAGAGAACAAGATGCCATATGTTCAGATAGGAGCTGTCAACTCAGATTGGGGAGATTTCAGCTGCCGAGAGTCCTCTTTTCTCTCCATTTGTGTCAGGTATTTCCCCCCGGTGGCAAACTGGAACAAATGTTAAGGCTAATTGATCCAGCTAATGAAATGGCTCTGCCCCAGACTGAGGTCATACACACACTTTCCAGGAATTACAGATATGCTTATACTACAAGGCAGGGATAGATGGCTGAATAAGTGGGGGATAAATGAGTGGTCAAGGACTAATTGATTCATCTGAGTTGCGTTGCATGGCTGTGTGCGTATGTGTGTGTTTTCATGCACATTGGATGTCAGCCACTGGCCTAAATGTAGATATGATGGCTGATGAGATGGATTAGTCAGAGGGGGAGTAACAGTAAGTGGCTCCTTAATGGGCAGCTGTGGCCTCAACTGTCAACTCTGTACAGGACCTTTTAACCAAGGCATCGGGCAGTGTAGACACAGCCTCACACACACGCATGAAGGATATTATTGTGCTGGATCTAAAAATATTATCTTGTTGTAAATGTTGACACAATTAGACGATTAATTGATTAGCCAAATAATGATAATTTATTAATCATTATGGGATTTATTTGCTGGTTCAAGCAATTCTTAAATGTGAAGATTTAGCTTCTCTCTGGTTTATGTAATTGTAAATTCAATATTTTGGGGTTTTAGACTGTTGGTCACAATTCAAGCACTTTGTGAATATCACACTGGGCACCATGGGACATTATAATGGTCCTTTTTGCAAGTCAATTTACAGAACAACTCTTTAATCTGCAAATATTAAAATGCTAACCGCTTACTACTGCAGCTTAGCCTGGTTGACACCAGACCCTTCTCAGTTGTAAAGAGCAAATCTCAATTTTGCCAGAAGTTCGTCAGGGTTTACCCAGGCTAACTGCAGCTACTGTGTCAACTGAAAATGACATTGGCTTGATGTATGCGACAGGTGGTCTTGATTTGGATGATAGGGAAAATTGACAACGCCTTCTGAACAGAAAAGGGCTAACATGAGCACAATGTCCGTGAATAATAAAGTGAAATGAAATGGCAATTCAAAATCAAGCCTGCTGTACTAACCTGACAAATTAAGAAGAATGGGGAAGACCTTAGCATTGTAGATACTATAGCCTACCACATATGTGTGAAATGTGTGGGAATGGATAAAAGAAGCTCTACTAGAGGTTTGGAATTCCTCAGGGATTTCTCTTAAATCCAACAAGCTGGGATTTGGCATTCCGGAGCTTCCTCCATTACAATATTGATCAGGAAATAATTATCCATTCTTTGTTCTCTCTCTTTCTTTCTTTCTTTCTTTCTTTCTTTCTTTCTTTCTTTCTTTCTTTCTTTCTCTCTCTCTTTCTCTCTCTCTTGCTCTCTCTCTTTCTCCTCACAAGCAATACATGCAGTTGTAGCCATTGAATCCGTGCCCTTTTCATAAACATCATAATCTTAGTTGTTGGACATTTCTGCACACGCCGCAACCCCTTGCTTGCTGTCATTCTCCATTTAGCTTAACTTCACTTACCAAAACTGTGATGCTTTTAGCTCCCTGTGTTCCTTTTGGGGCACAGTGCTTGAAAACGGTGCAGTTTGCCCTGCCTCATAATGGAATATACCACTGGCAAGTCAAAGTGTTTCTCTATGCCCCTCTGTCTCTTTGTGTGTGCTTGTGTGTACATTGGGAGGTGGCTGTGAATTGAAATAAAACTGTGCTGATAAACATGCTTCCGGCAGACCCCCTAGGCTCATTAAAGTGCTACAGTGCCAGGAGACCATTTGTCTCCGAGTGGTGAATCCACAGCGGAGGCAGAGGAGTGATGGCACATCGAGCTGTGTGGTCTCCGTCTCTGCTGGGGATGCAGTGAAGGAGGTGGGAGGTGTTTTTTATGTGTGTATGTTTGTCGGCCTGTGTGTTCACGACTTGGACACGCATTCTCACTTTCTAATTTTCTCTACTGAATAATGTGCTTCATTTGAATCCAAGGTCACACTGCTTCTATTAGAATAGATTCAAATACCTGGAGCCAGTCAATAGTAGCTGGTCTTAGAGGAATGCAGATTCCAGGGGGGTGAAATAGATTTCTGACTGTAGCCTATTCTGCGTAGACATGAGGCTCGTTCGAGATGAGCCAGGTCTGCGCGGAATCGATCACCGGCGATCGCCGCCCAATGCATGCCGGTTAGATTTGTGTCCGACTTGGTCCCGACTTGCTCTGACGTCATGCACACGTTGGCAACGATAATCTCATGAGATCAAGGTGACTAAATCCGTTCAGATTACGGATCATCTACAGTCTGTTTTATTAAAATCAGCAACAGATTGCATGTAGAGCATTTTGAGAGCTACTCTGTCATAACTGAAACAAACAACTGGAGACCGTGTACAAGCTGATATATGGGTCCGATAACATTTTATTAAATCGGAATCGGACCACAGTGTTTTTGTGACTTCCTGTTCAGCATGAAGGCTGCCTGAATTGTCTAGAAACTGTCCGACTCGACAGTGGATTTTTGTCACCGGCCCCTGCTGCTGCCGCCTGCGTCCACTTTACAGGCGAGGCGCAGTTCATCTTGAACAAGCCTACTGTTTTACGTGGTAAACATGGTTCCTGCATTGGCGGAGCACATGCTCTCATCTTGGTCTTTCTTGAAGAAGATAGAAGTTGTTATTGCTGCTGTTCCAGGGAACCTTTTTTTATTTGTTGTGTTTTTAAACTTCATATTTCAGTGGTGCTTGTAGGTAGATTACCTAGTTCCCCCTGCTGTCTCTATGCTAAACTAAGCTAACTGTCTCCTGCTGTAGCTTCATGTTAAGATATAAGCATAAACATCTAACCTTCAACAAGAAAGCAAATAAACTTATTTCTCTGTCCTTTTTTAATTTAGAAAAAAGTTTTATAAAGTTTGTTTACTGGGTATAGTATTTTAATTTGTCGTTTCTAATAACATTAATAATATCAGAACCGCTAGAATTAAATAAAACGGATGAGAAGCTGAATTATAAATCAAAAATTGACTAAACAGATTTTGTTCTTAGATTCAATAGTAATTTAGTCTGGTTTGATAAATTATTGAATCTATCATTTAAAGGTATTGTGGAGGATTTTCCCGAATTTTAGAAAAGAACCGCCCTCTGTACTTTTTGAAAAAATGCACGCGTAACACTCTACCTGCTCCCGAGAGGGAACGCCTATTAAACGTGTGCACGAGAGTGCACTGTTTACAAGTTGCTGTCTGCATGGCTCATATAAAGCCTACTTTCCAAAAGAAGATTTGCACTTTTTCACAAATTGAGATTTTTACCGTGTGTGCGCGGTGCGTGACTTGTGCCAGGGCTAGCATCGCTAATAGCTTACATCAACTTTTACTATCAGTGATTTTAAATGGATTTCTCCAAATAGCATGCCAAACTTTACCTGTGGAGTAGAAACTTGACGACTGAGGCATCAGTGGGAAGCCCAACCTGTGCTTTTAGCGCACGCCAGCATGTGAAATATTCTCCCAAAAGCTTCAATGCTTCAATGAATGGCTGAAACCGTAGCTCAAGCTCACCACACATATACACCTGAAAGCTAAAAAAACATATCACCAGAATGATTGACAACTAGGAGGACCAATAGTCTTGATGATCCACCCGGAAAAAGAAAATCCTCCACTATACCTTTTAAGATTGGTTCCCTTTGATTCCCCAACTCTTTTTTTATTAATACTATTTATGTATTATCAGCACGGATGGCTGTGAAATCATGCAAGTAACTTTCAATAATTTATGTCCATCATCTGAGAGGTTTTCTACTTGTAGCAATTCATCTTTGGTGCTCTGGAAAACTGTTCTCAAGGCATGAGTTTGGACAGCCAACTTCTAATCATTTTACAATTTTGTGGAATTACTGGTTCTCTCGAAATCATCACCACATGTCAAATTATGTATTCTCTAATATGCCAAGTCAAGCATGACAACTGAAGGACACAACTTAAGTACAGTTGGTTATCATGGCGAAGAGACACTGTTCCTCAACATACTGGGCATGCTTTGTACACCACACACACACACACACACACACACACACACACACACACACACACACACACACACGGCCCTCGCACACTCCCACATACACACACGCTTCTAATAATAATAGAGTGGGATGCCTGAGGAATGTGTCCAGGCAAGCAAAAACATTCTACCGCCAGTTTGGCAGAAACTGACTGCCGAGTCTTTTAATTTGCCCTACTACTATTTTCTCCCTCTTGTGCAATCAGTGATTTGTGTATTTCCATGTTTAGCAGTGAGGGAGACAAGACAGAGAGCTGCGCCTATTTACTTACCAGTCGTTTCAGTCAGGGGTTGTTGGTGCGTGACTGGGAGACATGCACTGGAGGCAGTGCTGACTAAAGCAGACATGGTGCGAGGATTCAGCTCAGCTGCAGCCAGGATTCTGTCAATGACCAAACCACAGTACAAAATGAGTCCTTGTTTCCTAATAGCAGTAGAAAACAGCAGGCAAAAAATACTCCGATACTCTCCATGTAGCTGCAATATCAGCACATATCTTAAATACTATAGTCTGCATGATATTGTGCTGTGACAATTACATTTACAAGTCCCCCTCCACTCATAAATGTGTTTTTATGTTTATGTCCCCTCAGATGTCTGTCCATGACTATACTGACTTGTATAGTCACAGCAAAGTTTGTCAATAGATAGGTGTTTTTACATTCCATTGAATCTTTTCAATGTTTCTAGCCATCTTGATGCATACTGCTCTTTTACTGGTCAACCTGAGGTTAGTGATTAGGTAGCTTCTTAAGGCCAGATCCAGAATTTCTCAAAGGGTAGATGTGCTTCGAGTCCTATTTTTCTTTTTTTTTTTTTTTTTTTTTTACTTTTTATGTGGGTAAACCATGATAAACAAAATATTAATCCTAACAGAGTATTTTTACATACTTTAAAATATGTCTAGAGTGGGACTTTAGTAAGGGAATATTTATAGAACCCCAAATTAACTCTGAATCTGTGTTTAGGGCGTGTTCCTGACAGGACATTGTTCCGAGGCCATCTGTTTACCCGTCCCCATAGTCACTACACAATTGTTAAACCTGCCACACCTTTCCATGATGCACACGTGGAAATGCATGTGTGTGTTATCGAATTCAGGTTTGTGTATAATTCACCTAACCATACCATGGTTTTCCTTTCCTGTCTGAAAGAAAAGGGAAATACTTGTGTTGCAGTTGTGTTACACTCCCAGATGAAAACATTTCATGCTTTTTTCCGGCCTTTCATTTTCCAGCTTGGTCGAGCTAAATTCATTCTTGTCAGTGCAATTCAATGTGTTTGCATTGAGAGTAGTGTAATGCATAAGGACAGCATGCTGCCCAAAATATGCTATTACTTTGTCAGTTTCCTGTCCAATCATTGTGTTTTTGAACTGGGGTGAAAATGGGACAGGTCAGTTTAATTCTTATGGCCTATTCCTCATCAGACCACGGGCAGCTTGGATGGTGTTTTTTATTTTTTTTCACATCCATTCTTTGAGCCGCGCTCTGCTGCACACATTGACACCTTGAGCTGCCCTGTGAAAAAGCGGTTTGGATTGAGCGTAGAAGGGCATTGTAAGTGTACCTTGATGATAGTTGTTGAGTGAGAAAAGACCATTACCTCTCCACTCTCACCACCTAGGTTCTTTTTAAATGGTCTTGAGAATTGAGACCTCTCGTCTCAACCTTGGAAAGTTTCACAATATGGCATGAATCCATAAATTCATGTGTGTTGCATTGCTGCCATGCAATAGCACACTTGTGACCCTTTAAATCTCAAAACAGTGTCTGCTAGCGATTCTTCATTATATATCTATGATTTGTGAGCAGTACAGAGAGTGATTTTTCCTTTTCAGACTATTTCCTTTGAATTATTTGTAGTGTCCTGAAGAGATAAAACGATATATTTACCCTGAGAAGGCAAATATTAAATTCAGAAAAATAAATGTTTTATGTGTAGCAAAATGTAGTTTATTTCTTCTTTCATCACCCGATTATCTTGCCAGCCATTTCATTTTGCAACCCCTTCCTCACCCCGTAGTTGGGAACCAGTGGTCTATATCACAACCAAACGCCAACATTTATAGTGTGCAAGTTTGGGAAATTGATAATGGTGGGTTTGCCATATTGTTCATGCATACAGTATGTATGTTTTTACAATATATCCAATCTTATCTGAAACATAGAAACAAGAAAGCAATGTTTATCTGTTGGGCTCCCATGCGCATTAAGTCTGTCAGTGCTACTTGGCAGCACTTGGACATGTGATGTTTAGTCCGACCATGTCTCTTTCTAGCATTAACCTCTGAACTTTTCTTAGAGGGTCAACAGACAGAAAATATGTCTTACCTGGTAATCCCCTCCACCTGGCTAATTCTTGTTAGCGGGGCTTCGTCACCGGCACAAGCCTATCTGCTTAACCTTACATGGCTCACTTTTAATCACAGCCCATGGTAGCATGGTGGCCTTTGCTCATAGTAACTGTTTGTAATCCAACCACAGAGGTCCCCAGTCCTTTCGCTTTCCCAGCCATTCATCATTCAGACATAAACTAATGCTCTGGGTCCTTCCTGCCCTGAGGAATTATGGGGACTTTTTCCAGCCAACCTTCTTGCTCAGCAGGACAGATGCTGGCGTTGGCGTAAAAGTAGTAGATTCATTATGATCAATAATCCATTATGAGCGTTAATGTACTTATTATAGGCCTCAGGGTTAGGCCATGTAACAGAAGAGCAGGACTGCACAATTGAGCAAGAAAGCATGGAGGGCAATTGTTGCTGAGTTGTGCAAGATATAATAGATACTGTAATGTGTCCCCAAGTGAGATATACTGATCACAGTGCACCTGAAAGTCCCCTTAACATTAAAGGAATATGCCACTGAAAATCTATCTTTTTAATATCAAGTGCTAACCACCGGTAGGCTTGCAAGCAGTTTGAGAAGTTCAGTTTTCTCTGGGATGCTAATAGTACCACAGAGGATTATAGTTTTTGGTGTTTGGGTGTCTGCCAAACCGTGTCCCCAAAACCAAGGACGGTCATTATTGTTTGATGAGCTACTGGACTGGCGTTCTGTGCTCTTGAGAATCCCAGTAGGGGCATAAAGCTCAGGATGTGCACCGCCTTTGGCCATACCCTGTGGTACACCTCAACTAGGACATCCCTGTGTTCTTGGCATTTCTGTGGCCCTCCTTGTGTCTTCCTGACGTCATGCCCAGGCAGAGTAGAATACCATCTGTTGTTGTCGTGGAGACAGGAAAAAATCCCCTGGGGTCCAGAATCTGTCCCTTGCATCCACTTTGAGGCAGCACAGGTAAAGCAACAGTGAACAAGTCAGGTATCAACAGGTCTTTATAAACCGTGTAAACTGCCTGAAAGAAATTATGCTAAAAACAACAAATGATGATAAATGAAATTTTACCACTTAAGGTAGTCGTAGATTGGGAATGTATGAATTTCAAACTAAAGGGATAAAAAGATTTAAGCACAAATACGGGGAATGGTGTATAAAGTCTCTTATAAGTTTACATGTTCTCTTTTTTCCCCTTGAGCCATACTACATGTCCTCCTCTCAGTCAGTGAATAAAAAAGGAAACAATAGAGAAACAACTTGTTAGGCATGAGACACTGTTTCTCTCCTGTCCCTCATTTCCACGCATGGCCACGTGTAGCTGGTCTCTGTTTCCCCTCCTTCCTCCGTTCTCCAAATATCTAATGCTGTTGCCCTCGCTGTCTGTATAGATTGTGTATTCCAGTTATGGCGCGTCTGAATCATTGGTATGCAGAGTGCAGGGCACAGGTAGCCAGTGTGGTGGGTTGAATCGACATGTACAGGTTTATTGAAATACTCTCCTCATTCTCCCGGTAATTGCTCTCCCTCTTGCCACCGCTCTTCTGCTTCCTGCTTTCTCTCCGTCTCCCGACAGTACGTCTCTCAATTGCTCTTCTTTTGTTTTTTTGCTTTTTCCTTGTTCTTTTCCAGGTCTGTCTCCAACCATTTAGTACATTCCTTGTTATTCCCTCCACTACCCATCTTTCTTTATCCACTCTGTCTCCCTTACCTTCCTCGGCTGCTTCCTTTCTCCATTTTCAAATTCATTATCATTCGCCCTACCCTCACCTCAGTGTTCCTCTTTTGTCCCCTTTAATATTGAAATGGAGGATAACTGAGATTCCATCATGGCTCTCATGAATAGGTTATGCAGGTGTCATTGACGCCACTGCACCTCATAAATACACGGCTTATTACTTGCCTCTTCCGCAGCACACATATAAGGCCTCACTGGCATTCATGTTAACACCACATCCAATGTATGCAAATCACATCTTCGTTTCAGCTGTGCTGGATGTCATCCTTGCTTGTCTGTTTGTCTTTAAGAGCAGACGGTATGTGAGTGCTGCTTTCAACGCTGCCTCTTTCACAGCCGCCGCTAAAACAAACATGAGCACTGTGCTCCATTCACAGCTGGTATTCTCTGAATCACCTCTGTTGTTGCTGCTGTTACTTTTCTCTTTTTCCTGTGTTCCACAGTGGCTTTTCTATTCATAATATAGTGTTTGTACATGATCTCTCTCTCTCTCTTTCTCTCTCTCTCTCTCTCTCTCTCTCTCTCTCTCTCTCTCTCTCTCTCTCTCTCTCTCGCTCTTTCTCTCTTGGATTCTGACTTGTCCGTCCTGTAGTTTCTCAGGCTGTGTCTACACCTCTCTCTCTTTCTGGACTCTTCAGGGCTGTCCCAAAGAGACTAGTAAAAATGTTAGTATGGAGGTATGCATCACATACCCAGTGTAGTTAATCTTGCTCCTCACTTCCTTCAAGCAGTGGTGGAGGTGATATATAGTTCATTGTGGAGTGACATCTCTGCCTGGGATGAGTGTAAGTCTGGAGGCAGACCTGGGCTGTTCACAAAGACAGACTTATGAACAGGATTTCCTTGTGCAGACAGGAAGAGGCTGAATATCACCCTGACCAGTTTAACATCGTAATCAGCTGAGGACTCCTCCTCATGTCACTATCTTCTGTGCCATGCGGGAGCCTGAGATAAGGAAAGGGAGAGGTGGGGGCGAGAGTGCAATTGCTGGTGGCCGTCAATGAATTGTCAGCATTAACAGGTTGTACGCAGAATTTAACCTGACAGAAATAATCTCAATAGTTGCATTCAATGTGATGCGTAGCAACAGTTCTGTAGGATAAGAAAATTCACATTATATAGCAGAGCGTATAAGTGTTCATCTCAAGATGGCTCAATGCCGAAACACAGTTTGACTTGGCTTTGCTCAATGATGCATGAAAGCCACGTTGGCCACCAGTGAGATCATCTGACCTTGCGTCCCACTGCCCTGTCTGTGTCATTGCCCATATCAAGGCTTTTTCCCAACAGCAGTCTATGCTTTGTCAGCTTTTATTTCCATTTTTTAATATTCAATATGCTGTTCTTGATGTAAAGTCTCTGTTATTGCACAAAAACCAGCTGCGTTGATGCACAATTGGCCACCAATAAATGGGTGCTGATTGTGCACATTAGAATTTGCTGATATTATACTGAGTTGCATTTCTTATTAAAATGTTATTCAATTGTCCTAGGCTTCAGTAATCTCTGTTTAGCCTGTAAATTCCCCTCTCCATCTACACCTTCCCCTTTTCGGTTGGGGAATTCTGGTGCTTTATTTGGGTTTCATCAGATCAGTCCATTTCTTCAAAGGTTTCTTAAAAAAAATCCCAACTAATGTCTTGAGCACTCTGTCTACAATTATGCTGCAGGTTTACAAAACTTTACTTCCATAGTTTCCATGTGTCTTATCGACAGAAGGCTAAAGCACATCTAGTGCTACTAGACATTACCAACCTTTCTGGAGTCTAATAAAAGAAACGTTGTTCTTGTTGGAATACATTCACATTGTAAATGGGAAGTAATGAGTTGGGAAAGTAAAGGCTGTGGATGGTTGAACTGGGTGTCAAGAGGGGCGGGCAGGGTACCAGGGAACAGGATGGAGCTGGAGGAAGGATACCATACCAGTGAGTATGATGATTGATGGATAGATGAAGAAAGTGTGTAGAGAGGTGTGGGGGGAGAGCAGAGGGGCTCTATCTGCCTGCTGCCTCTCCCCATAGGAACAGCTGTCTCTCAGTCTGCAACAGATGCAGATTCACAGAGGGGGGAGAGATGGTCTGACAACTCCCTTGGTCTTTCCTATACTTGTCTCTATCTGCTGAATAAAGCATACAGTACATCGGTGTTACTTAGCTTTAATTTCCTGCTGAGAAAAGACTTTAACATGGGGGATACTTATTTACACTTGTTTTATACCACCATAAAAACATTTAAAGTGCTTCCCCACATGCTGTAATTTCTGAAATATCTACACTATCTATATGTTTGTCCATGTTGCAGGATACGTTCTCTACAGTCCACTATGACTTAGCCAGTCGCTATTTTTGCTGTCTAAACTTGAAGCTCCTGTAATGAACAGTTTAAATTAGATCAGTCCAAGCCCTGTCTACTGGTAAGAGAGGTTTTCAATTATTTTGTTTGCTATTTGTTTACCTCCCTAAGGCTTCTGATGGATAATAGATTGAAGATGGCTGGTAAGAGATGTTGTGCCAGCCTGGTTTGTTTTGATTAGATAGTGGATGTGAAGGGAACTGAATGTAACCAATAGTTTTGGCTTATAGAGAATACTGCTCTTAAAAGTTGTATTGGGACAGATAATGTATTAATGCTGTATAATGTAATAACCTGGTCAAATGTAATACAGTTATCCTTTTAAATCGAATACAAATGCAACAGAGCTTGCTTTAAAGGTAATTCAGTAATAGTGTAAGAATGAATAACCCTTTGTCACATCTTTTACATCCTCTTAAATCAGTTAATCAACAGCCATAATAATCGGAAATATTTTACTAAGTATTTACATCCGCCAATTTCACATGTCAAAATTAATTTTCTATTAATCTGGAGTACTACACAGCCTGTGAAACCTGATGCATAATTTCTTTTGTGGCTCTGGAGGACCCTTGTCAAGTCTGAGAACTGATGACTCAAGTGACATCACTCTGGTATCTCAGTTTGTGATTGGAGACTAAAAATGTTTGTTTGAAATGAAATGCTAAACTTTATTTTGCTGAAATTCTCATGAACTCTTTATCTTCCTGCATTTTAAATACCGAGACCTTTTGCATAAGAGTGTCAAATCCCACATGTTTCACTGCTGATGTGCTAACCTAGTTTCAGTTTCAACTGCAGTGAGTTCTCTTCACTTTCTGGCCCCTTTTGGGGTTCATTTAAAGGATACAGTTTGTGTGTGTGTGTGTGTGTGTGTGTGTGTGTGTGTGTTTTTTTTTCTTCCATTGTAGCAAATTATCTTCTTCATTAATTTCGACGCACGAGGAAATTAGCCTGTTCTCTGCTTGAGGCTACGTCTAAATTAGAGCGATTGGGGATTTCAAGTGCTTGAGAGACCAAAGCCTATTCTAGGCTCAAATAGTCAAATAAAAAAAGACATTTCTAAGTGATTTTGTCTCATATGAGGTTATCCTTTGCATCCTTTGCAGTCACAGTGGGAAGTATCTGTTGATTTTCAGTATCTCTGGTATTGATTAGTGTGATATCCAGGTTGAAAGGTTTGTTCACATCCTCTGCTTTGCTCCATCATTCCTCTCCCCATCTCGTCTTCATTTTCCCATCTGTAATCCTTTGCCTTGCTCAGTGTGCTTGTCTGTTGTGTGGCATGTAGGGAAGGCAGGCTGACTCTCCGGAGAGCGGGCGGCCTATTCCAAACACAAGACATTTGACTTAGGTGTCAAGAGAATGTGCGCTCGTATACTTGACTTGTTTAACTGCCCACCCAGAGGCCTGTCTGAACAGCAGTGAGCCCAGACACAATGGAGCATGGGAAAGGCGGTGGAGAGAGAGGAAGAAGAGGAGGTTACCAGCTGAGACAACCATGTAGTGTGCAGCATACTGCCCCATGGGAGGTCTATTGAGTGAAAGCTCATTGTGCTTCACTGGTTTGCTGTACACCTCGGTATTGTGCTGAACACAAGCACTATGTTGCATTTGGATTAGATTCCCTTTTATTTTATTTAGGTACTACTTGTGCTGTTCATGCATTCTGGCTTCAGAAATACCCCTCGTGTTGTTGTTTTGTTAATCTTGACAAGTAATGCATCCTAATCGCATCTCAGTTCAATCTTTACAGATCTAAGGTCAGCTAGACGGCTACAAAGAAAATGTTGCTGCAGTTTGTCCAAATTATACAAAAACCTTTCCTGGGGTGTTTGACTACTTCACTGAATTATGCAAAATTATGTTTGTTTTGACAGACCAGCTCCCACATTTCATTAGAGTTTAGCTTCAGAGCTGTTGGATAACAACATTTAGATTACTGTACTTGTAGTGCTGTACTGTGCTCTTGCATCAGCCCACCTGATCATACGCCAGTGACTAATGGCTGTTTTTTTTGGTTGTGACAAGCAACCATCACAGCGCTTTAGTTTAAGCCTAATTCATCATACTGTATGTCACTAATGCCGATGAGAGTCTTTCAAATTCGGTCCAGCACCCTTGTCAGATGTAATTTCGGACTCATGACTGTCATCTTTGAAATGAGCAAAAAAATTGCTCAAAACATGATCCTTTAGCAGTGCGGCAGATGACATTTAAACAGACAGAGCTCTTTCTACGTGAGACTTGGTTGATTCGCTTTAATGGTAAATTACATGGACATCAACCAGGAGAGGCTCATTTGAGATGGCGTGTGGCCAGCCAGCCCAGCATGAAGCCAATCTTCCCACCCCGACTGATTTATCTCTGCAAAGTTAATCAATAATTAACTATAAGACATGCTGTGATGAGGACGGTAATGCCCTTTTAGTAAGATAACACCTTGCTCTATCACTATCTTTACCTTCTCTAATGGTGGAATGTGCACGTACAACTGACCCCAACTGTCACCCTTGAACATTTGCATCAAGACCCTGGAAAGTCATAGATGTTCCAAGACGTTCACTTTTCAGGAACTGAGATCAGCCTTGTATCCGCTTGGTTGCTATGAACCATCGATCTTATCTTAGTGGGGTACTTTAAAATGTTCTCATACGGCTAAGACATTTTCCTAACCATTTTACAAACTGGGGAAGCATGTAATTGCTCAAATGAAGCCAAAGCATGAAAACCACCAGAACTGCAGGTTTTTACACAAGAGTCATGTAACTCTGCTGTCAACACATTTAAGCTACTTCAATATATGGACCCTTCTCAATAATTCAGGTTAGCTTGTTAGCTAAATAAAGTTGTAGCACAGTTGACCTTCTTGCATTGTGATCACATAAACGCATCACCATAAAGCTAAGAAATAAACTCGGAGTACATATACGCACTGTATGGCCATGTGCTTGTGTTTGGATGACGTGTCACTCTCATGATCTGATACTGTCGCTGTCCTGAAGGAGATCACATGAACATTAATAGATTCTCTTGATATAGCTGCACTGTTTCTTCCACACAACTCTGAAGTTTAAACCAGTCATACCTAATAGATATTACTTCTGTTGTCAAGTCAGTGTAAGTTTCAGTTTCCTGAGCGTGCAGTAGTATTCCAGCTCAAGCTGCGGCCAACGGCTAGATTCAAAGATTGTACCTAGCTGTCATCATCTATCAATACCAAATAGATGTCTCTGAGCCATCGTTCTTTGAAGTGCTGAGGCAAACTGGTGTGCACAGAGGATGTGGAACAGCAGTTGATAAAACAAATCAGCTTTTCTCTCCATAAGTGTGATGCATTTCCTTCTGGAGATTCCTTTTTCTTCTTTGTGTCATTCTCTGCTTCTCGTCCCATATCCACAACTGAATCTAGGTTACATCACTTCCCGAGATTATACCAAGCATATTTTTCTTGCTCTGTGTCTTCACTTTCTCTCCTTTACTTTAAGCTTGTATTCAAATTTGGATATTAACTATTATCACAGGAGCAACAATCCAAAGAATGTTAGCTTTCTTGAATAATTTCAGGAACTGTACTTCTTTGAAACTAGTTTGTTTTCCCTTCAGAGAGACTGATGTTAAACAGAGTGGGCGTTTGTCAAGTCAGTTGTTCAGCTATGCCTTTTCAGTCTAATCTTTGTTATGGTAATAAAGGAAAGAGGCATGTTCCTGCATACCTTCAGAGACGAAGAATTATTTTAGGTTTAACCACACTGTTTTCTTGCATATTTCCTCTAAATGAAACGTGTTGGATCATAAATATTAAATTCAAAGAGGATGGGGGGAAAAAACAACCAAAGCAGCCTTCATTCTAATGTCTGTATTCATGGCAAGTATTTTTGTCCCTCTAACCTTTATTCAGGGAAGGTTCACTGAGAATGCCCCTCTCACATTCACACAGTTGTACATTGATACCTGGAAGCTGCCCAGTCTGATCTGCTGGCCACTGAGCAGCTCTACTGGAGCTGTTTGGATTAGTGCCTTGCTTATGGGGCACTATTCTTTCATTTTCCCCACCCAGATTTATCCTGTCGGTCTGGGCATTGAACCGACGATCTTCTGGTCTGACCACTGCTCATGGGAAATGGCATTTCTTTCCCACCGGTGTTCCAGCACTCCTAACCCATAGCTCTCATGTTGTTCAAGCAGAGCTACACTCAGCTAACCATCCCACCGGGGACATTGAGGGCCACTCACAATAGCAGTGCCAGTCATATCAAACGCAGCAGGCACATGAAATAATGAAAGAGTTGAACAATGCATCAGCTAAATCAATCGAGAAATCAATATCACACAGCCGTATTGTGTGGCCTTTGCGGCAGCTCAGGTGAGCATATCGCAGAGCGTATATACCTGGATAATTTGCTCACATAAATGTACTTCATGCATAAATCATTAGCATTTAATGATACATCACAATCACTTTGATTACAATTGACATAGTCAAAATCACAATTTCAAAACATCTTTACATTTCACGTCTTTTACACATTTTTAAAGGCAGGACAGAGTGAGTGTACGTACAACAGAATACAAACGTTTGGAATAATCTATACAGTTAGTTTTGCTCTGAGACAGAGATAATGAATGTGCTGATTGCATTTTTTTCTGATCTGCAGGTATCTGCTTTGTAGGAAGGAATTGTTGAAAACCGCCAGTATGTAGCACTATGATCTCTAGAATAAATGAATAAATACCAACCCACACAAACCCTGGTATAGTTGTCGTCTTTTTCTTCTCTCCCTATACATGAGCTTAATGCTAAATAATCTTATTTTGCAGTAAAGCTAGTTGCTGCTAACTATAGGCTACATTTATTTTCATAAATTATTGGCCATGTGGGAGTGTGAGTTCATGATCTTTGTGTGTGTGTGTGTGTGTGTGTGTGTGTGTGTGTGTGTGTGTGTGTGTGTGTGTGTGTGTGTGTGTGTGTGTGTGTGTGTGTGCGCTGCTTTTACAGCTCAAAGATGAAAGAAAACCTACTCCCTCACTGCTCACTGCTTCCCAAAACTACATCAAAACCTTTCATCTTGCTGGAATTATGATGCACTTATTGAGTATAAGTATGTTATTTTTAACATGTTTTTGGGCCTAGCCTGTGATTAGAATGATTTGGATTCAAATGGGTTTAGCTATGCTAACACGGGTATTTCGCAGTCTTTTCAATCTGTGCAGCTGCAAGTTGAAGTGTACACTCAAAATAGCTCAAATAATGGGACACTACTCATTCCATTTGTCGGACTAATTCTTAAACAGATCTTAATGATAAACAAGTTCAATGTAGTAATTTCGATATTTTTAGATGTATTAGCTAAACTGTCAGGCTGAATGAGTTTTGACAAAGAAATGTATTGAATACTCAATCTTTACATTTTAGCCCATTGTCAATGTTTTCTTCTCCTTTCCATTCTGTAGTTTAAAGATGTTGCCATTGTATCAATTCAGATGAGCAGCACAAATGGCAATTACAGCAAATGCCAGCAGTATCATTTGCATGTAAATTGCCTTTTTTATTTATCCAATATCAGTTTTTAACCTTACCCCAACCCTGAATTCTGTGTTTGGTTTGTCTATAAGCCCGTGCCTCTGTGGAACCAACTGATATGCTGGCTTTTTATTTTAAACACTGGATTGTATTACAGTAGCAATGTATTTTAGCAGAATATTATGAGTTGGGGTCAAAAAGTGGGGATTGAGTTTTAAGGGCAACATTGTCTATGCTTTTTTAGTCACTCCATTTATCTACAAAGGTGAGGAAATGTGCACCTAATGTCCGTGTATGAAGCTGAGCGAGCCTAGTCCAGACAAATGGACATGAACTCTGTTATTTGGACTATACGTGACACCAGATAATACTTCTTGCAACCTCATTTTAGTTGACACGGATTACCCCACACAGGTGTGTGTAATCAAAAGAGAAAATATTAGAATGAAAGATGTGTAGAAAAACCAAAGCAAGTGAAATTGGTTCTCTTATTGCTCTTACCGAGAGAGTATTCTAACCTTCTGTTTCATTGCCTGATACTTTTCATTGTGTGTTAACAATAAAAAACAAACTGCATGAGACAGTTAATATGTAACAAAATTGTGTGTGTGTGTGTGTGTTGCACACACAGGTTGTTGTTCATTTAAGCTGAGCCATATTAAAAAATTTTGTAATGCGTGTGGGTTATTAGAATTAATTTACCGGTCATGTTAGTCTCACTTTTGCTGGTTCTGTTGCTACATTATTGTTTGTCTTATAAAATCAGATATATAATAATAATAATTTCTGAAAGGACAACAAAGTAAATACTATCTCATTATTTGTGCTACAGTATGTGCCAAATAACTCAAGTCATCTTAAGGCAGTTGATATTAATAAAACCTAAAATAAGCCTTCAATAAACATATAGAGATTATAAAACTGAAATGTTAACAGGTTTCCTTTTAGTATTCCTGGAATACCAATACACATATTTGCAGTTAGCATTAAGCACATTCCTCTAAATCTGTAGAATACATCCATTTTCTTTTTTTAATCTGCCCTCAAGAGACGAGGATTTTCTCCTGTGTGACTCTGCATATCTTAGCCAGCTCCGCATTAAGCCAGGCATTTTCTGTAAATAGCCGGCCCTCCACAGGGAATGTTTTATGGCATGTGACTGCTGCACTTGACAGTCTACTACTAGTCTGCTCTTCAATCTCTCCGTGTTTCGACAAAATGTTTTCTTGTCCTTGCTTTGCTTTTAAAATATTAGATTACAAAATATTATTCAGTACAAAACCCAAAGCTATTTGAAGTAAAGATTTATTTATTTATTTAACTTCACTGTGTGGAAATGCTTGGATATGACAACTTTCCTTGTAAAGCAAAATAAGGTGATGGAACATGCTGAACTCAATCAAAATATGAAATAAAACATGTTCATGTATTTATTGGTGGATGTTTTGTAATTACTATAATAAGTGATTATCTAGTAAAAGTAATGATTAAACATGCAATAAAGAACATATCATTATGGCATTATTAGTAAATGATGAGTCGCGGTTACAAATCCATGACATCATATAAATCATCACAATGTTTTTTTCCCCATTAAGAGGAACGTTTAATTTATAGAAGCTCCAGTATGCTTTATATGGCAATCATTTCATATATACCTATGTTAAAAATCGTACAGGTGAGCTTTTACTAGTGGTTTCCACTTCCTGCTCTGGTTTCCTGTGTATGTTTAACCCTAACAATCTTCGCACTCCACACCTCACTGAGTTAGTCCCCAAGCTTACATGGATGCAACACTGCAGCATTGAAGAATCCCTTAATTACAAAAGTGTGATAGACACTGTGTCAGTATGCATTAAGGCCAACATATAATGATGGAGAAACAAAGCTTTGTGCAGGATGTACAGTATGCTGAAACGAAGAGTCACCGGTGACATGCAGCCCCCACGCTAAGTCTTAGTAGATGACTCACCTGTTATGCTCTAAAAAGTATTTGCAAAGTGCCGACTTTTCATGACTCACATTTTTATTCTGCTCAGCCCACGTCCACAGTGGATTGACCGTTAAAATATCTCACGCTCTTATTTGCGATCGTACCAAAGATCACAGCTTCCTATCGTTGCATAACAAGCCACCGACGCTTGTACTCAACATGCTGCACCCACACGCCCTGAAGTTTAAACAGCCCGTTACACAACACCGCCAGCCATTTCCACACAAACACAGCTGCAGCAGTAGAAGCAATCCCAGCAGGTGGACTGCTCAGACGTGAAACAGGCTTTGGGGGATGTGCAGTGCTCGAGGCAAAGTTGCAGCATCTGGAATAGGACCAATACTGACTTTTCTTTTAATGCAATAGGGAGAAACACAACAATGCAGAGAGGCAGAGGAGTATGAAATTGTTTGAGTGAAAACATTTCCTAATACTCCTGACATTAAATTGAGTTTTCTTATCTGGCGCGTGGAATGTGTTGCCCTCAGCAAGTGACCTTGTTTATGCTTAAGATGTCCAGTGTACTGTGTGGCTATAAAGCACTTTAATTCTCTTCAACTTTGTGTCCTCCTTTGAGAGGAGAAATTGTGCTTACAGATTTTAACTTAAAGATCCCTTGAAATATTAACAACCTTGCCCCTTTGCAAAGGGCCACACAATAGTGAGTGTTTGACTGTAACCACCAAGAATATCTGCACAGCAATCGGAACACAAACTCGAGACTCTTATAAAAATGCATGTGACACCCCTGCAGCAAAGCATTTGTTCATGCATTTAAATAGGACTATTAATATAATGATGGATACGTTCTACTTATAGATTCTGCTAGTCTGCCAGTCTGTTAACTCTTCCGCATGCCACTGATCATTAGTCTGTAATTGGTTTGTGGGTGACGAGGGCCCTGTAGAGAAAATGAGCTCAAACATTTGACCCCTCGCTGCTCACTCTGTTGTAGTTCCGGTTGATTCCATCATCAACCTCCTATTCACGCAGGCACTTTCACAGATAAACCATTACAGATGTCAAGATGTGGAAATTTCACATTACGGTATGTTGCAAGTTGTCAGTATTAACACAGACCTTTTAAATGAGATGGCTCTGAATCAGAAGAATGAGCCTTGAAAAACCTCTGTTGCTGGTTGAGAAATCCGATTCATGACCGTGTGATGAAAGTACCTCTGCTCTATATGGTAGAAGGCCGCCTTGGTCTGCTATTCTCTTGGATGTGACTTGTGTCAGTGCTACAGACTACCACAGCATATGAAGAAGCGTAACTACGATGTTCCTATTTTATAGAATATAAATTGATTTTACTGTAGCAGTAGGCTCTGAAATGGTGACCAAATTTCACGTCACTAGCAACAACGGTAACATCGGTTCAGGCAGGACAAACAAACGAGGCTTTCACGCCACCACAGCTGATCGTCAGCTGATATAAACAACACTGGTTGCATTCAGACAACGCAGACTGTTTATTCTGTTTTACTCCTCATCCTTGGTCATACCCTGATGTTCACAATTTGTGCTGCTTTTTCACCCACAAGCCTCCTCTGGCCTGGTTCTTTACTAATAGGTTTACCGTGTATGGTACCTTTTTTTAGGCTTGACTCTCAAGATTCAGTATTTCATATCTCAGTGATATTCCTGTGATCTGTCAGCGTCTATTTAGTTTTGCTCTGGTGCCCCTGGGGGATTTAATGTTCCCTACCGAGTGTTCACTATTCTGTGTGCATTCATAGGGGGACCAGAAGCTGTTATTGCCAAACCCAACCGTATTGCCATATAGCTACAATTGTTTGGAGTGCGGGGGAAATTACTTGGTTGTCTTAAGAATGTTATCATCATGTAACAGTTAAGTTGCCCAACAAGCCAATTTCTATAAACCCAAAGTGTGTTCCATTTCATAGAAAAAGTACCTCAGATGCTGCTTCTGATCTCTCAAACAAGCTTCTGAAATCCAACAGAGAAGTGACATCAAACGGACCTCGATGGACCAGTATGAAAATGTGCAGTTGGAAGTTAAGATTATGTGTAGATGTGTGTGTACATGCATGTGTGGGAGTGCAGGAGCCTTTCTGAAGTGCATGCTTTAAGGTGAGGCGTTAAGGTCCCGGGGGTTCTGTGAAGTACATCAAATGTAGTCGAGCCATTTCTTCACTTAATTGTGTGGCATGTTTGAAGGAGCTTACTTGAGCAGAAAATTGAATACATTATGTTTTGAGGTGTGTGTGTCTGTGTGTGTGTGTGTGTGTGTGTGTGTGTGTGTGTGTGTGTGTGTGTGTGTGGTGTGGGAGAGGGGGTCTTCTGCAGAGATGAGGAGATTATAGCAAAGGTTATTTGAAGGATGTTGTTATGACATTTTCAACAGACAAAAGCAGTTTTATGACTTCATTCTGGTGTGTGCCCTGAAAAATAATTCACCACTTTCCCCCCTGCTGTGTCTTTAATAAATACTTATACCCACTATTTTAAAAGTTTCCTTACATCCAACCAAAATCCCTCATGCGTAATTATAACATCTGACATTGCCTCCTCTACACTGTGAGCTTTCTATATGCCGTGTTTAGCTTTGTCTGAAACCCAGCCATCCTTTTCTTGGATTCAGTTTCCTGTAAATTAAACATTTTCTTCTTCCTCTGGAGCTTAAGGCAAACTTTCCTCAAGTTTTCCTCAGTAATGTATTCCAAAAGAACTCATCTACAATTTCAATGAAGTCCTGTGCAGAATTATTTGAAAAAAATACCTTTCTCAGGTCAACTAATGCACAGTATAATGGATCTCATCAGTCATCAAGTCTTTAATTGCAGGTTTTACAAAAGCATTGGGGAGATATTGGTTGTCAAAATATTAAGAAGTCATTTGCTGATGGTGTCTCATGTATTGATTACACAATTTGATTGGTTGGCTGGGTGGACCCAGGAAATGGTTCACTGGCTTTGTATCTGAGAATCGTCTCCACAGATATGAGGTCAGTTTGGGTGATCAATATCCTGTATCGTGTCAATGTGGACAAAATAATAGGAACACGTTACAATGTCATACAGTCCAATGTAACAACACACTATGGCCTCAAATACTATGATGAATCATCTGTCTGACACCATAAACTTCACAAAGATTGTGTTGACTGGTGTTGATTGTATTGCGTCCAAATCAGTATTGTCATATATTCATATATACATATGTGTGTGTATATATATATATATATATACACATATGTATCTATAATAACATCTGTATTTATAAACAACAGCAACAAATTTCATGTTTAAGTAGGCGAAATATAAAATACAAAGTCCAAGCTGTTTTATTGACAATGATTATATAGAATTATGTAGGCTACTTTGGACTTGACATTGGAAGAGGGACACTTCATGCTCAAGACCTGTCTGGCAATATCATTCAAGTGATTGTTTTCCTTTTGAAATGGCCTCATATTTCTTTCTTGAGCATTTTGTTTTCTTTTAGTATGAAGTCAATATTAGCAGTGCACCGTAACCGATGAGGTGATCCTCCTGAGGCCGAGCTCAGAGTCTGATTGATGTGTCATGCGCTTGTTGTGAAATTGTTATGATGGAATCCTCATCCGCAGCCATCATTGTCACCAATAATGACCCCTAATGAAAAATGGACCTTTATTCTTTCCATCTGTTTTCTCTGAGGCACTGCAGTGATTAATACAGTCATCGAACCTCGTGTTCAATAACTCATTTACTTTACCTGGTCTTTCACTTTGCTTTTCATATGTCATGGACCTGTGGCAGTAAAGCAAGGTTCATATATTCTAAGATGGTAGTGATTTCACTAAATGATTTTAATTATGCACAGTTTTAGTAATTGTTACCAAACAATCATCTTTTGTCCACAGTTCCCCATGTCCTGTATGGTGTGTTTTTCCCCACCAATACATCATACCATTTACATAAACCCTGAGGAGCTGGTGGATAGGTCAGATGCTCAGAGCCCTTGCATTAATATAACATGTTAACAATCCTGGGCTCGCAGCCATCATCTTCCCATCCATTTGAGAGTAGATTTATTGCAGTGAGACTCTGTGGGCGCTGTGTTTAATTGCTCTTTTGTCTTCAGTCCTCCTGAGGTACAGCCACTGGATGAAGGATGGACCTGCAGCTTAGTTGCAAGTCATCTACTTTAAGAGTAGTGTCTTCTCTCGGCTCCAAACACACACAAAAAACTAAGTACAAACACTGTATTAACTTTACATTTCTCTACTTAATTTTAATTATTATAATCTAATAATTTTTCCATCCATTTTTTTTCTTCAAGAAGATAAAGAGAAAGGAGGAAGAAGAAACTTGTGCCATCAATCATTAACAGGAAGTTTCTGTCGATTATTTCATCTCATGTTTGGGAAAAAAAAACACAGCTTCACATATCTGCATAATGATTCATTCATTTCAATCACCTTGTTTTAATTAAGAAGGAAACGAGGTCTGTGTAAAAAAAAAAAAAAAAAAAAAAAGGAGCTAATCTTTATTAATTGGGCATTCTGCACCACTGCTTCGCTGAGAGGATTGTTATAAAACATTCTCTGAAGTAGCTCTCTGATGACGGTTCATTTATCATCAGCTGGAAACCTTCCCTTTAGCGCATAGAGCTCCACACATGCATGCACATAAACACACACACACACACACATACACACACACACACACACAAATACACACAAGGGACTGTCATACTGAAATCAGTTTACAAGTATTTTTCTAGCTGGGACATGTCTCCCTGTCTCTATCGCCTTGTCTTTTAGGTTTTGATTACATGTCTGGTGCAATTCATCTGTCCTCAGCAATGAAACCCTCTTTAAGAGATCTCCTGAATGATTAGTTCAGCAGTCATCTCTCAGCTAGCCGCCTGGTTTGCCAGTTGAACCTTATGCCTCTGGGTGCCATTTTGCTCTGAGGTTAGTCGTAGATCACAAGGTAATGTGGCTAGCTGGAATTGCCTTTAGTCAATATCTCCTGTCAGAGATCCTCAAGCTTGTCTCAAGCCAGACCCTGCAGTGAACCCTCTAAATTATCCTTATATCTGTAGTTAAAGGGAGAGGAGAGGAGAGGCATTCGTATTTCACCAGTGGGCAGACTGACTGACACACTAACAAATTAGCTCTTTTAATCTCCAGCCTTTACATCAACAGGTGTGTAAGGGGTCTCTGGAGGTTGTTGTGTGTTAGTTGTATGTGTGGGAAGGAGGAGAAAAGGGAAGAGAGAGTGATTATAAATGTTAGAGTATCAAGGCTAATATATTTTGTGCATATACCACTGTATTTGTTGTCTGTGTGACGATATAAAATATGCCACACATTCATGCATTATATCACTACACACAGTTGCATGTCTCAAACTGCCAGTGGCCATGTGTCAAACATTTGCATATATACATAATGTACTTATGCTGCTGTGGTTGGTCAGTACATGGCCGTCCATACTAATTAAATGGACAGTGGCTCACCGTGAAGGCATATCAGTGCAGCTGACTGGGAATTAAGTGTCGGTTCCTGTGGGCATGTCGATGCCCTTTTAGCCACCAAATCTCTCCTAGAACTACCTCTGCTGCTGCAAAGTCAGGTCACAGGTTAGCTGGGTCTTACTAAAGTACTGCCAAAGGCAATAACAGGAGTCATATTGCCTTATAATTCTCTCTTTGGTAAAACCTGAGTTTCCATGATAACAGCTTAAGACTACAAAGCAGCAGCTTGGTTTCTTAGGTTACTTGGTTTGTGGGATTTTGGCATTTCTCCGTTTAGCTGCAACCTCTGTTTTTAACATAGTTGAACACACAAAGAAGCTCAGTGCAAACACAATGTTTGAAGACAGTCTGACCCATTTACAGAAAATGAATTTATTACCCGTTATGAAAGCTCTTTCTCTCTGTGTTTGCCTAAATGTTTTCAGCTCATTAGCCTGACTTGTGAGTTTTTAATTCTCAGCACAATAAATACAATACATTTTAACTGCTGGTTCGTATCCCAAGTGATTTTAATTAGCAATGTCTTTATTGTGGTGGGTCTCAGCTCTTGCACTGCACAAACTTCATCTCTTTTTTGGTGCCTCCTGTTTTGGTCCTTGGGAAAGGCTTTTAGCTATTAATGTATACTGCCAGTTTATAATCAGGTTGTGAGGGGATGAAACAGGATGCCAAAGACTTTCTGTTCTGTATAGAGTCAATAAGAAAAAACAAAGCTCTGTATCACTGTTCTGCATATTTTTAGTTTCTGCTTCAAAGATCCATGGCTGCGAGGCTTCTTCCAGTACTGTTCTGAAGCTGAAAATGTAGTGTGGTCCACTTTGAAAAGAAGTCTGCACTCCACTGAAGGTATTCACCACTACTGTCTGATCGGAGATCTGTCCATCAGCACCCGTGGCTCTTATTGAACCAGACCCCGGGAGAAGTTGAGAAGTTAGCTCCAACTGCAGCTCAAAGTAGTAGTTTGACTGATGGCATCACTTTTATTGCACCAGGGGGGAATGCTAACAGACATCTGACCTGTTGCCTTTACAGACTCTCAGATTGTGTGTGGTGATTGGCAGGTGTCTGTGGCTGATATGCTTAGACATGCAATCCTTGCATTAACCCCGAGCTGCCACCCTTCTCTCCCTGTGGGTTTGGGGATGTTTAGGTTGATATTGAGCTGCCGGCTGAGAGGCAGCTGGCCCTGACGTGCTTGCTTCATCTCTGGCCTCTGGAGATTGCAGCCCAGCCAGCCGCTTGTAATTAAAAGCGCATAAAGACCGATCAAGCTCTTACCTTCTCTCTCTCTCTCCATTGAACATGCCAGAAGGCTGAAGAAAAATCCACTAGATGCCACTGGACCACTGACCGCCAAGGAGAGCTCCTTCATTTTTAATCCTGCAAAAATAAGTCTCCCGGTTTTTGCCCTTAATTGCATCCCAAGACAATAAACAATGTCTTATTCATAATAATTCCCGCCAAAGTTTTTCTCCTATTCCCCAGTTTGTCTTTGTGTTTGCATGTACCATTCTGAGAATTTGTTTTCAGAGTAATTTTTTCCCATCATGAGAAGCTTGTATTATCCAGGAACATTGGGATACTAGCTACTATGTCTGATGAAGCCAAATGTGATATGCAGCAATCGCAGACAATCATCAGCTCACTGCAGGATTGTTTCCTCTGGTCTTGGCTGTTCCTGAAGAATCCTCTCCAGCCAACCCTTGAATCTGTAACGGAAAGAGAGGGAGGAAAGAAGATTGAAAGATTTTGACAAGGCAAGGCCAATTATACATCTGCCCACTATGCATTTAAAAAAAGTTCAAAAGTGCTTTGGCGTACATGAAAAATGTACTTGAATCTTGAAATTTGAATAAATCCTTGCAGGAATGTTGGTGAGGAATAGCTGACATGCTTAACCGTATCTACTTCAGGACCACATTAAATTCAAAGCATGAACTGTGATTTGTGTTTTCTATATCACCTTGGCTGTGTTACTGGCAGAAGAGTCTACATATCTTTCAGGGTTTGACAGATAGCCTCCACCTAGAAACCAACATCCATGACCTTCATGGTGCCTCTGCATCTAGGTGGACAGAAGCCATTCTCTGCTTCAAATTATTTTAAAATTGAGGTCTTGAAAGGTGCAACCTAGATGGCTGAAGCCAAGGAGCCCTTAAAATTTCACACAACACAAATCCCCACCTTCTAATACCCAAATCTTCCCTTTCAGAGAGAAACAAACACCCAGTGAGGTAGACTATTAGCATAGAGAGAGCTTGGCTGTCAGCAGAGCTGCTGTTGTCGGTCTGGCTGTGTCGATCTTCTCTCACCTTCCAGCTGTGTCTACTGGAGCTTTTCTTCCCTCAACCTGCCACAGTCCCACCTTCAATCAATCAACACAGTCAAAGCAGCCTATACATATTTACCAGATCTGAATACTTTGCACTCTCACTGCCACATATTCATATTTATCTGCACTCTGACAATCTCCGCTGCCTATTTCAGATTGTATTAAGGTGCTATTGATGTGGCAGCAGTCCTCTGGCTCCTCGGGGCAATACTGCTACACTTAATGGGAAGAGCAATCTGTCTGCTGCTTGAAATGGGCATAGACTGCCTTTTTATTATGTCACTACAAAGTAATATTACAGTACTAACTGTGATGCAATAATGGCACATATGATGGTGTACCTAAATCAAGTTGCTCTATCAAAAATCCATATGTATAAAAGCTACATAATACATTATTTTAGTACTATATTTATATTAAGACAAAATACCAATTATTTTTTGGTTTGAGCATCTCAAATATGAGATTTATTTATATTACAATATATTGAATATTTGGACTGTTAGTTGGACGAAGTGATTTCTGAAGAGGTTATGTGCATTGGTTATGTGTATTTGGAACACTTGACACTTTGAACGCTTAACCAGTGGTTTCAAACGTGGGGGTTGGATAAATCTGAGGGGTCCTAAAATGATTAGCTGGAAAATATATTTATTCTACACAGTTATGTTTAGATTTTGAGCCAGATTGCGTCTGAGGTTTCTGCCTGTTAAAAGGAAGTTTTGTCTCGCCACTGTTGCACCAAATGCTTGCTCTCGGGGGGGAATTGTTGGGTCTCTGTAAATTAGTGCGGCCTAGACCTAGTCTATCTGTAAAGTATGCTGAGATCACTTCTGTTATGATTTGACACTATAAATAAAATTGAGAAATTCTCCCATCTTTCCTCTTTTTTTTCCCCATGTGAATTACTGGATAATTGTATTACTTGTTACAAGTAGTCATTTCATTGTTTAAGGGCTTACAAGCTTAAAGGCTTGGGTATCACTGCATTAAACTACTTCTATAATGTATTTCTTATAGTTTGTTTTATCTGTCAATTTTCATAAAAACTCAGTCATCAAAATGCAGTAATGTGATTCTGATGATGGCCAAACAAACAGTCCTGTGTATTTCCGTACAGCCAGCGAGACACTTGTGCTAGGTTGCCACCCTTGCCTCTCTCGGCACCCGCTGGTTGCTCTCCATGGCCCGGGGCAGCAGAGTGGAAACACAGCAATGCTGGCACGATCAGTAGGCACTCTTGAGTCCACCCACCGTAGAGAGCAACAGTCTCCCTGTTCCATCTGTCACTCTACTCCCATAATACCCTGATCCTGTAACTGATCCAATGACATGTCTGAACAATAGGAATGGCAGAGCTGTGTAAGTTTTACTCCTATATATGAGAGTTGGGGGGGGAAGTTGTGTTCAGAGTGAATGTTAAAGGTTGTCCCTCACCTTTACATTATTCCTGTTAGTCTACAGACTTTCAACTTAATCTGAGACATTAGAGCTGAGATACTCTAGTATTGTAAAAGATTGTCTTTTTTATTGTTTCCATATGGTGGTAATTGTGTGCATTGTTATTAATGTCACACTGTATGTCAGCTGTACCAACAAACATGAAGTTCTATGGTATAAACACATGCTTTTGGTTTATTTAAGTCAATGAGCTGAATATTCATTATAAATTCTAATGTCAATATAAGTCCAAGCTCTAATGTGTCCTATCACACTTTGCACACATTTAACCCATATTGCTCCTGTCAGTCAAACCACTTTAGGAGAATGAAGGACAATAGAGCATTTCTGAGTAATTCCGATGACAGCAGAAGACAGGTAAATCATGGGAAATGTCAGCTAATTCAAGTCAGATTGAACTGGGAACATGATGAAGGATTTACACTGGCACCCACCTCTTCCTCTGACATTCTGACATGCATTTTTGGCACGTTTCTGACAGCGCCCTTGTCCAATATGGAGGCTGTTTGATATGCTTCCCCACTCCTCCTCGACTGGTGTGTTTGTTCTCTGGCCCTGCTGCATGTCATAATGGGCCGAGTCAAATCACTTCCAGCACAGAGCCGAGATGGTGATTGTATCAAACTGACCCCTAACAAGCTGTCAGCTCACATTTGATAAAGCATGCATCAGCACCGGTGGGCTTGACCTCTATCTGGACAGAGTGGACAGGTCTTATTCAAGCAGTTATTCTCTCTCTCTCTCTCATTCTCTCTCTCTCTGTTTTCCTAGACAGTTTGACTTGTCTCATACTAATAATGATGGCATCTAGTGGTGCTGCAATTTGATACAGACGCCACTTGCTTTCCACTTGCTTTCCGGTGTTGTAAAGTCAAAAAGAAATCGCATCCAATCTCTGTTCATACAGATAATGGATAGATGAGTTAGTACCTCAGTTTCTTCTGTTACATCAGTGCTGCGAAATCTTCAGTTCCCCAGTTACCACATAGAGGGAGCTCATGCGTGTTGAGAAACCAAACTGTTGAAATGCTGAATGAGTGAGACTGTGTGTATGAGCGAGCGAGAGAGAGAGAGAGAGAGAGAGAGAGAGGTGCGGTGAACGAAATCACATCGTAGGGGAAGAATAATGTGACACAGACCAGCAGCTAGGATATTCATTTCAACTGCGCGACAGGTTTAATGCGCGCTTTCGTTTCGGACCAACTTTGGCCAAGTCGGTGGGAACCTGGTGACCAGCTGTGTGCCCCGAAGCAGCGTGACAAGTTGGGAGAGGGGAAAAAAAAGGACTCTCATCACTATTTTTAAATGGGTACAGTGAGATTTGGGGGGCGTGGACGGTAGAGGAGCAGCAGTGAGCATGTTGGCTCTTGGCTGCAGCTCCGGTGTAATGATGTGCCGGTTTGAAGAACTGGACTACGCGTAGATTGAGCGGTTGTACGCGGAACCGTGCGGTCGTCTACAGCCGGACTTATGTGTTTTGGAGCCCGTTAAGCGTCATTTGGATTTATATCTTCAACGCGCTGCCGTTCGGCGATACAAGGAAGGAGGATCAGCCGTGAAAAGGTTTTTTTTTTTAAGACGCAGCAGCTGCCGTGCGGACAAAATCTTGTCGAGCAGATATTTGAATGACAATAGTTTGAGGCAACTGCTTTCTAATTTGTGTAAGGAAGCCTAATTATTGAGACTGCCTGCGCACGGTAAATCACTGATATTACATTTGGGATTCAGAAGCTGTTTCAAGAGAAACTGAAGTCATCTTAATTTGTAAATATTGACAGGTGTTACGGTCAGGCTGAGCCTTTAATTCACTTACGGCTCTGTTGTTATGTCTTAAAGCACCGTGGACTCACAAGGTTGGGAATGGTAACCAAAGCATGGATCCTCCAAATATTGTTTAATGCAGTCATCTTTACTTTCCTAATACTCGGAGAAAGCACTACATTGTTAGTAACTACCTTATAATGCGTTTGAAACGCCGAATGGGAAAGTAACCATCACTTTAGTGTCTTCTTCTCTCCGAGTTGTAGCCGATCTGGCAACATCCAAAATGACAAGCAACGGACCTGTCATCGTTTACGAGTGGCTGAAGACCCTCCAGCTTGCTCAGTACGTCGAGGCTTTTGTGGATAATGGATATGACGATCTGGAGGTTTGCAAACAAATAGGGGACCCCGACCTGGATGCCATCGGCGTCTACATCCCTCACCACAGGCAGAGGATTCACGACGCCGTGAGGAGGCTAAAAGATGAAGCCGACGAGACGGCCAGTGGACTCTACTTCACCCTGGAGCCGATGCCACCCGCAGCCGAGATTTATACCAGTCACATGGTGGACCAGTATGAGTCCAAACTGCGGGCATCGAAGTCCTGGACCGAGGCCAACAGTGACCGGGCTGGGCGCAACGGTGGGTACATGGGCGCGCAGAGGAACCTGACGCTGGGCAACAGGAGGGAGCTGGTGATTTACCCCAAGCTGAAGCTGAAGATCATGATCAGGGATAAGCTCATCAGAGATGGCATCAACCTCGCCAAGCCGCCCTACTCTATTAAGGTAAGAGGAACCTAGTTAGACAGTGGCACAAAAGGGACCACCACCTGTCAAACGTTATAACAAACAATGTATAAAAGCTACATGTTTAATACTCATACACTGCAACATTGTCCCACCTAACACGTACTTTAGTTTGTATATCCCCTTTAAAAAATATGCATACAGCCTCTCTAAACGTTCCTGCTATTTTAAATTAGATTAGACACCTGATTTGAAAAAAAGAAATTGAGGGGTTGTTTTTCAAAACAATAGCCACAACATTTTTTCATGTTTGAGAAAATGTGGTTTTCTAGACTAAACACAGATTGAATTAATGTTTTGCAGAGGTGGCTGTTTTTGCAATGAGCCAGAGGTGTTCATATAGCACAAAAGGGGCTGTCACCTTTTCGGCATCATCCATCAGCCCTCTGTCAGTCAGGTAGTGCTCATCTTGTGTAAAGGCATATTTCACTCATGTGTTAATCATCAAAATAAGGTAAAAGAAACTGAGCCATAGCTAAACCACACTGTAACATTTTCAGCCCTGCTGCACTTTGCAGAAGTGTGAGTGGTTGCTGTCACAGTGAATGATGGGAATGAAGTTGCTGCAGATCAATAAGCAGAGAGCTGAATGTGGAGATCCTGATGAGCTTTCACCCTGTATGTGATTTCCTGGGGGGGGAGAAAGATTTACAGTATGATTATTAATCTACTCTGACCTCACCTGTCCAGTGACTTGCCTCAGCATTACGTATGGGTGGATCAACCAGCCCCACGAGCATATAAGCCCTGGCTCTTTGCTGTGATGAATAGCCAATGGGCTACCGATGGCAGGGGCAGTAAATGAAGAGCGGCCAGCTGGGGAGGCTGTCGCTGTCCAGGAGCCAGACTGAGAGGGCCTCTTGTTGTCACAGGACTGAAAGTGACCTTTCTTCAGAAGTGTCTGAATCATATGCCTTACCAGCTGAGAGGGCTCTACTGAATGACTGCTGTTTACATACAAGGAGGCCTTTTAATTGGCGTGTCTGCAGGCCGTTGATGTTGTGCCCTCTGTAGTTTTTGCTCGGGACAAACAGCAACATGCAGTTTATTTACAACTGAATATGTACCTTGATATTCTAAAATCCTGGTTATGTCCCTGTGTGTCAGTTGGCTTGTCTGTGTGAACATGCAAATATTTACGTGCAGGTGTGTAACGACTTTTCAGTCTTGTTTGCCATTCCAACTGAAACAGATCCTGACCATATGCTGTTTATGTAGTGATATTCATTCATGACTATATCGACCTTATGTGTCTACATCATCATTTATATTGTATGACCCAAACTTTGATACTCTCCTGCAGTACTCACTTGCTTCCAAATTAGCTTTTCAAACTGATACCATCTTTTATTCCAATTTTTGCATGTTTTGTGTAAGCTTTTTTTCTTTCTGTATATTTTTGCCACTTTGGCTCGCTGTGAATCCCACAGAGATTTAGGATTTGTGAGGGATTATCTGTCAAACCAGGGCTGAAACAAAGTGTTGGTTCCAGAGGGTAACTATCTCTCCCTTTTAAGAAGGCTGTTTTTATTTAGAGGCAAAGCTTTGGCATGGAGGTTTGGAGTGGAATGAGCAGGTCAAGGTCTTTCTCTGTCCCTCTCTCTTTGGCTCTCTCTGTGTGTGTGTGTGTGTGTGTGTGTGTGTGTGTGTGTGTGTGTGTGTGTGTGTGTGTGTGTGTGTGTGTGTGTGTGTGTGTGTGTGTGTGTAACCCTGTAGTTTTGAATTTGCTCCAGCCCAGTGCTTTTTCTCCCCACAAGGAGAGTGAGAGATGGAGCTGTGAGTAGCTGATGGCGGTTTGACTAACTGGGCTGTGATTGGTCTGTAGATATCTCCCCTCTCTCTGCCTTTGAGACGAGAAGTCACCCCCAGCAGAGTCTGAGACCAGAGAGCCAGACTCGGGGCAATTAAAGGACACACAATGTCAGTCTCAAGGGATGTTCATTGTATAGTATAACCAAGATCTCCAACCACATTTAAACTGTCCTCTGTGCTCTCAATACGCAGGGATTTACATGGACTCTGGTCTGACAGCCCTCTGTTCATCTTTGTGCCACTTGCTTTGTCTCCAGCTTTTGTCATTATGCAAAAAAAAAAAAAAAAACATCGGCAATATAAGCACTATGATTCAGAAATCATCTCCAGCGTGTGCTAGATTGTTATCAAACAATTCACTGAAATGGCTCTGCTGGGTGTAATAAATACCCATGATCCTTATCAAGGCCATAGAGACCCCTTGTCTGAGAGAAGAGTATTCTTTCTTATGATGTAAACAAACACTTGTGCTATGGGTTGCACATTTCTAGATCTCTCATCTGGGAACAATATAAGCAGAAAAGATGGTGCTGCCGGTTTGCCTGTTGTCGAATGGACTGCAGTTGTAGAGTAAACGTTATCTTCATTATTTTGGTTAAAACTTTCTCATACATTTCTGACATACTGAGACTAAAAATGTTGAGAAGAAACTATCAACTCAGCTTCTTAGCTTTTTTCATTTAAAGTATTTATCAAGTGTACAGTTAAGTTAGCAGTATGTCTGCTTTGTTTCGGAGAGGTACTGTGTTGTAAATGGTTCCAGGGAGCAGGTTGTGTTGTCTGCTCACTGGTCACACAATTGTAATCCCCAAACCGTAAGTGATTATCTGATGATGTGACGACTTTGTTTCATATTTGTGCATCTTTATAGAGTCAAATCCTGCATCTTTCGCTGCTTTTCTTTAATTTTATTAGGCTTGGCACTGGTTGTTGTGGTCTATATGGTCCTATCCTTGTGAGATTTGTGTTTATACATTTTATGTAATCTATCATGATTTTATGTTCAAATCTGTGTTCTCTTCTTTCACCTGGCTGCAAGACAAATTTTTCTTTGGGGACAATAGAGTTGACGGGTTTTGTAATTGTCAATTAGGTGCGGAGAACAAGCACAATGGTTTGGCTAATACCACTTTTACTTTAAATGATTCTGCTTAGTGCCAAACTATTTGTAGATGTGTTTTCATCCAGAGTCTGGTGCTGGAAATGGCAGACACAGTCCGTCATAATAGCGCCTCACAGTTAGTGCTGTGTTTCGGGAGGAAGTAGAAGCTAAACACTGGGAGATACTCCATTGTTTGTATGGAATGCTGATGGAGCCGCATGTCCTTTCACTACTGGTCTGTTTTACATTTCCAATTTCCGTCCATTGAAACAGGCTGCGGCGGCAAGTGTCCAGCATTGTGCAGATGGGTGAAAAAACCTGGGTGTCATGCAGAGAGAGAAAGGGTTGTAAATAGATGGGCACGCATTGTTTTTGCTGGTTAAACGAGGCTTGGTTGGAGGGCCACTGTCTCCACCACAGTTGGTGTGGACAGTTAGATGTTCAAGGCTTTCTCAGGCTCCCACAGAACAGCTGATCAAATGTTGTGGGTGGGAATCATGAGGCCTCCAGCTTGACTGGCCTGAAGAATGTAAGAAATGCAGTAGACACCCAGAGGTGTTGTTTGTCACAGGAGAAGCAGAAGGAAAGGTAGCTTTTCACTGACTGTTTTATTGGCTTTCCATCGCAAAAAAAGAGGAAGTTCACCACCTTACATGCTAGACACTCACCTCACTTCCTGTTTAAGTCATTTTATCTTGATTAGTATCCCAGCGCTCTTGCTAAGCAGGAAATTAGGTTTTTGTTAAAGATGACCCTCTGTTGACCCACTGTGGTTATTGAGGGCCCTCAGGCTGACTGGAAAGCTGCAAGGCATGGTGTAAAAAAATAATAATTTGAGCAGTTTTACCTTTTTAAAATATGTGTAATTCAAAGTTTTCAAATGTCTCTCCACTGCAGGGCCACCAAAATGTATACATTCACAGTGCAGTGAAGCTCAGGTAAACGCAGAAGTGGAATATGATTGAAAACAATGGAAAGATTTCCATTCAATCTGCAGTTTCATGTGTTTATTCCATTCTGTTTTCCACTAACACATAGGCATGGGATGTTGTTTTAAAATGAAAAATACTTATTATATGGCTAAACTAAGAGCTTTTTCATTACCTCAGTGGAACACTCCAGCCAAAGCTTTTCATGAGCTTCTCATTTAGTCTGTTTTTTGGCGAATATCCTCTTCATCTTTGTCCCATGCTATAGGGCTGGCATTCTGCCATAAGTAGGGAGAAAAGGCTTTCACAAGAGACCCAGACTTTTCCATGCGCTCTGCTGAAAGCTCTGTTTGCTTAGTCTTTATTAAGGGCTTCTTAAAGGCATAATCAACCAAGGACTCATAAAGGGGAAGTCATAAAGAAGTGGAGAACCAGCATCCATTGTCCTGAGAGGACAGAGAAAGTCAATTAGCAAAGTGAGTTGCTGTTTACACTATAGAAAAGCAGGGTTATATGGAGCACTAAAAAGGGATAGATCACATTCCCGTCGGATGGAAAAAGTCACATATACACTCACTTAGTGGCTCTTCTTGTAAACAACTCACATTAAGGGCCTTTTTAAACTATTTTTGTTAAGCATAAACTACAAGAACAGCTGGGTGTGGTGAGGACTGATTGCAATCACTATGACCTTTGACCTCACTGCTTTTGACCCGTCAGGCTAAAACACAAAGCATTGGTGTGATCTTAGCCGAGGCAATGAAACAGACCACACGCTCCTTTGCTTCTCAGTGGGTGCCACAGCTAAGCAATATCAAGTTTACCTTACATTTTTTAGAGTCTATCGCCTCAAGTGCATCTGTGCAATAATTCATGAGACAATTTGCACAGTTTTGCTCCTGTTAATCCAAAAACAATAACTGGAAAAGTAGACACCTCACGTAAGTATTTTCTTCAAGCGCTATCACAGCAAAGACAAATCCATTTGCTGGATGGTTTTCCTCTTTTGGTGATGTAGTGAGGGAGTTTCTATCTTGACCACCCATCTCCTGGGATCCTGTGCAAATGTGGGAAAGCTGTACTTGCAGCTGGCCTTCTCATTTCAGCAGGAAGGGGTGAGAGGGGCTCACTCCTACTGTGCTGGTTCTCACATGATCAACTGGCTTTTAAGACACTTTTTTTATTCCCTGAACATGTGAACTTGGTCAGAAAGATGACAATTCAACAGAACTTCAGAGCTTTCTCTCGATTCATTAACAGGAGTTGTTAAATCCTAATCTCAACATTTAGACATTTAGTTCATGTTGAAAAATTGAATTTATGTTTGTGGCAGTATAAATGTCACTGCCGTTGGTGATATATTGTTTTTAAATGACACATGGGAGCTACAGTATATGTGTATCACTTAAAGTTATGCAGTCATGGTAACGGCTTTAAATAAAGCAGGCCAGGCGGGCAGTACAGCCATTTGGTTTTCCACAGTGGTGCTGGGGAACAGGTCCTGATGACACACATTCATGACAGATACATTATCAGAGCTATTCTGGTCCAAGGTTTCAACAGCTTCCAGACAGCCTGTCTCTACATGACCATATAGTATCGGCATCAGGAATGGCTGCATTATCAATACTAACGTATATCCACCTTTTTTTTTAATTTACGTGTCTTCTAATGTTAGTCATTGGACAGGTAGTAGGTATGCACTATATGTCAATTCAGTATTTAGTTTGTGTTCTCAGCTATAAGGTGAAAAGGTCGCTTTTAGTTGGTCTCATATAAAACCCATCCAAAGGAATTGCACATACATTTCCATACTAAATTATGTTTGACATGTTAAACTGATGTCTGAGTCATGTTTGTATCATGGCTTTAACTTCAGGGTTATATTTTATGGTTCAGTGCACAGAAGGCAGATTCCAGTCAGCAACAGCAAACTGAGAAACTATGTTCAGTGGCTGCTGTAAACATGTTTGTTTTTACACATTTCTTCAACAGCTCTCACTCGCTGCAGGCAAATGCAAAACACCAGCTTGCTTTTATCAAAAAACCGTGTGCAGTAACCTAAAGAAATCCTATCATAGTAACAGCAGCAGTCTCTGCTATAGTTACAGTACACAATACTGACCCTGCAGTCCTCTTTGAACAATAGAGATGGAGGAAAATGAAGATATCAAGTGCCCCAACAGGATGGAGAGTGACAAGAGAGCAGGCCTGAGCATCTGTCTGTGTCAGGATCCAGATTGCAAACGCACTTGCAAATCAACACATCCGCACATGTTTTCCCTCTCTCTACATCTCCGTCTAGCACATACTCATTACTACACTCGCAGTTTACTCTGGAGGTTATCATTACTTTTTCTCATAAAAAGTAACAGAATATTTTAAATAGGCGACCATACATTGTTGCATACTATACAGGTCCTCTATGCATGCTGTCAGTCATCTCAGGGATTGGTTTTACTGCTTTAGGTAGTCATGTGTGACCTACAGTCTAAGAAGCGTAATTACTGACTCCCACAAGCTGGGAGACAAACAGAAAGCTATTTAAACATGTTTGTCCTGTAATCTCACAGATTATGTGTTGCTGGCTTTATGTCTATAATTCATAGAGTTTAAATATTGCATAGGCTATTTGGTTAAGCAGCAGTTAATACAGTGGTATTTCTGCGGACTCTAAGTCATTGTGCTGAAAGGGTCAGATCAGCAAGAATAATCTATGAAGGTCAAGCCATATTTCATAAACCCCTTACTGAAGGTTAAATCTGGCATTATCTGTAGGTTCAAGGTTAAGGTTGCAATTAATGATCATTTTCAAAAGTGATTCATCTCTTAAATATTTATTTGATGAGGGTCAGTGCTTGGTCTTAATGGCTTGTTTTGTTCGACTAACAGTTATTAAATATGCACCCATATAAAATGTAGAAATGCAGCATATCCTCACAAGTGAGAAGCTACAAATGTGCACTTTAATTTCATAAAAGGCTTAAACTATGAAGAGTTTGATGAAATTGTTGGAAATTAATTCTCCATGGATAAAGTAATCAAATAATGGATTAATCATCCAACCGTTACAGCACTAGTTATCTGCTTGTGTGTGCATGAGAGGATATAAACTAGACAGTTGCAAGCTCCTTTTCATGAGTATACTGTAACTCTGCTCTTCTAAAAACATGACAAAGCGCATTCTTGTCATTTTTCTCAAGCCGTGCTTCCAGATTCTGCCCCAACTGGATGAAATAATTGTCTTTCTTATGAAGATGCGGTTAAAAATTAACAGTGACAGCGTTCCCTGCTTTGCCTGGGGATCAGACAAGCTCCGTAAATCAGAACGATGAGGGCGGAGACGTACTCTGGTTTCCTTGACGTTACCTGCAACTTGGTGGATTTCTGAAAGCACTGAGCCAGTTTGGGAGGGTTAAAGCACCGCCACCTACAACAGCTTAATTGTCCTACATGTAGCTACAGTTTGGCTCATGTCAGCCCATATTATCTTGGACTGTGTTTTAGGGGTATAATGTAGGGGTGTAGAGAGATGAGTGAGGCATGATGGCAGTGAGTATGAGTGTTGGAGAGACAGACAGGGTGAGTGTGTATAATTACCTTGTCTGAAGCTGCTGCCAGCTTGGTGTATGGAACGCAGCACAACCAACTCTCAACCCCCCCTTATCCCTAATTGGTCCTTTTCCAAGGCATGAGGGCAGGACTGCACTGAAAGCTTTGATCATGTAGACCACACCGGTGTCGATATGTCCCTACCTGAGTGCTTTTGTAGTGGCTGTGCTCGGCAGGAGATTAAGCAATACTAAACCCACTGAGTGTCTGTCTGTCTGTCTCTTGCTCTGGTCTCCCTGCGGCTCTACATACCTGAATCTGAACCCTAATTACCTGGCAGTTACTACATTCCTCAAACACACCTACGCAAACACATTCACACACGTACTTTTTAAAACTTTTACAATGGCTGCGGCGGCGTTTCGCAGGTATGCTTTTGTCTTATGTGGTTTGCGGCATTTAATATTAGAAGCATTTACAAAACATTTATGGGTTCCAGCACATTCCAACACAAATGTTAATCTGTGTGGGAAGCTGAGTGTTGTGTGTGCATATATCTCCTTACAAGTGAACACAATGGGACACACGTCCCCTGAACTAATACTTATTGAGGAACGTGTTGGGAGTATGTGCTGGTGACAGGTGCTTAGCTAGAAAAGTACATTAACGGCAACATACATGGATCATGTATGTTTGACAGCACAAATTGTCATTTGTAGTTTTGTCACTGACTGTACAGTACAACCTAACATTAAATTAATATAAACTACAGAATTAGGCACAGGTCACATAATGTTTTTATCTTCCTCACCCTTTACTAAGTTTCTCTAGAGGAGGTTAAGCTGATCCAAGCAGCTCTGTCCGAATGTGCTGCAGGCAGCTAGTCAAACTCTTCATTAGAGGATTAATCTAGACATGCTCAGTATGGAAGGCTGGAGTCCATCACGCTAATTGCTGCTTTTTGACCCTTGTACATGTTGTACAGAGTTACTTGTTCTTTTCATGAAACATGAATTGCTTGCCACATTGCTTCATGAAGGGATGAATAGGGACTCCACTGAGACTGCTGAGGCCCTAGGTCCCCAAAACCATTTTTGGTCTGAATCTGAATCCCACATCATTAAAGCTTGAGTAGGGGTTGGAGTCCTGTGGCTACTGCAAAGAAAAGTATGGTCAAATTTTGTTTTTGTTTGAGTTAACCTTGTCAGTTCACCCATTCTAATCTTACCTAAAATACACAGTGAGTGAACAATGGATTATACTGTATAAACTGAAGAATTGTCTAAATTCTGGTGTGTACCCACCTCACAAATGCACATGTGCCCTACAAACACTGCACTTTTCCACTCCTGCAGTCCCTCTATGCGTATTATTTATGGACATTTTTGCTAGCCATCTATGGTCACCCTTTGTTAATGTCTGAGATGTGCTCTTGTTGTTCTGCCTAATCTGCTCTGGGTGAACAACAAAACCACAATTTTCATGTCAGCAGATCTTTAAACCAATGCTCTGCCAAACCAACCCCTGTTTACTTTAATAGCCCTTGAGATTTCTTTCTAAAGGCTCTGACACACCAACCAGACGGCCGACCATCGGCAGAAAAGTCACTGAGTCCGACTGCCCACTGGCCGATTCAACAAGTCAAATCGGCCAAAATGGATGCCGACAGCTCCTCCGACTGACGACAGCACGGAACACACCGAACAGACTGGAGTACCCGACCTCGCCAGACTGTCCGACCTTAGATCATGCTAACCTCAGTTTAGTGTTAGGATTCGTGTTACACAGTCAACTAGAGTCTTGGCTTGAGTTGAACGTGTGAACAAAGTCATCAGAAAGCTTGCCTTAATTGAATTTGGTCTCGTTGGTAAACACAGCCATCGGAAAGCTTGTCTTCATTGCAGCTGGCCTGGTGTGACTTTTACTGAAAGGCACTAGTTTATGTAACCAGTCAAGTGACAGATTTCTAATACTCAGCTTTGTTCAAAGAGGATTAGGCTAAATAAATGTATTTCAACATGGGGGCTATTACAACCATAGAAGCTTATTATGAGCATTTGAATATTCTAGTTTATATCGTGGAATAACAAGAAGGAGAGAAACACAGGAGGTTTCTCAGAACAGCTTTGCATTATCTGGCTCAACACTTGTCCTTTTGAATCATTTGTGTTGCCCCTTTAGGCCAGAGTTCTCCTGCATAGCAACAGCAGACTTATAATCTGCCCCTAATGTGCAGTGGTCACGCCCTTTGGTGGCCGAGGAAGTGCCGTAAATCTGCTAGATCACCTCTTCTGTGTGAGTCCAAACAGCGCAGAGCTGATGTCACACACAAAAGCCAAACAATGAACTGGCTGACTGACAGCTCGCCGTCCAAGCCTGAGCAGAGGGGTCATGCATCGGGAATTTTCTCTGCTCAGCCAAACACCCAGTTTCGCCTCATTCTTACTTCCTTACAGGCAGGGGAGACAAACTGAAATACAAATAGACAGACTGGCAGACCTGTCAAGTAATGGAGGAGAGAGATAGAGACAGACAGTTGGTTGGACAGGCAGACAAACAGGCAGTTTTAGACGGACAGAAAAACTAGCAGACACAAAGAGAGGCCAGCAAAGACGGAGATGGATTGACAGACAGAGAAGAAAAATGTGTTTTTAAGAGTCACTAATAATCTTCTCTCATCTTAGACTTTTTAAAGTAAGCACTGCCACTATTACACCCTGTCATACCCATCATATATGTCTAATAACCTGTTTTCATCTGCGTGTACAAGGTTGTGTTTGCAGCCTTGAGTGTGACGCAATTACTCTCATCACGTACTGTACGCTCCAAAGAAGTCAAAAATTGAATAATTAATATAGAAGCCATTAGATCATGAGTCAGTTCATGAACCATGTAAGGATGGTTGCTGAGGTTTGAAGATATAGTGACTTAGTGAAGTGCTCTTCTATGGAGAGAGTAAACTGTAGAGCCTTACATTAATTTGTCTCTTGAAAGATGCATCACCTAATTTAAAACCAAAATTCCAGCATGACGTAGCATGATTTAGGATTATTTTCACTTCATTTTTGTCTTGTATCCTGCTAATTTTTATATCTCCATATGGCAGCAGGTGTGACCATTTAGGAAATGTTTGGGAACGCTTGGCATTGAGCGTCTCTCAGGACTGTATTGTGATATAAGCCCCCAACCCCCCCATATGAGAATACACTGTCAGTCCAGAACAATGGGCTGCAGGACTGGGCTTCTTCTCCCAGCCGCCCCTGCAGCTCTGATCCCTGTCCACTACATTTATGGAACATTTGAATGCTGGTAAACCCACCTACCCCTCTTTAACTGCACCCCACCCACCCCCAGAGCAAGCAGTACCCGCATTTCACCCAGACTTTGTCAAAGGCAAATTCCTAAAATTGCAGTAGATGCCCTAAATTGTGCACCAGCTGACAACTTCCATCCTTAGTATCCTCAAGTGGAGTATAGTTGAATCCGAGAACTAGATTACCTTGCTAATACTTCCCCCAAGATGACAAAAAGTCTTTACTAACTCCAGTGGCAGCCATACTTAGGCTTCTTTGGGAAGTAGACTACAATGCAGCAGTGGAAGTTGAGGGCAGCAATTATGTGTGGAGACGGTCTTCATTGTCATGCAGGAATCCCACAGCCAGGCTTATATCAATTGTTATGTAAAGTGGCCATTCATATTTTACATATTGCTTGGAATGGAGGTTCTGGTTTGGGCTTTGTGTGGAAATGATACAGAGACGAGGAAAGGAAGACATGTCTGTAAATATGTTTTTACCGTGATTCTCTTGTCTCTCTTTTTTTCTTTTTTAATCCTCTTTTGAGAACAATATGCCTGAACCCACACATACACAAACAATCACTTCCTCTCTTTTTCCACCATCAGCTGCACGTTTCTGTATAACAAAGGAAACTAGTCCCTCCTTTTTAGCAGATAAATGTATGGCACACGCACCATCTTGTTTCTTAAATGTTTGTCAAGAAATCAAAGCCCCTCACCGTGATCTGTGATCATTACCCGGCAAAATCACAACAGAGTGCACAAAGCTCAAGTGTTGTTAACTTTGATTAGCACAAGGCTTCTCCTGTAATCCTAATCAGGATATTGATGATGAACCCTCTTCACTTGGGGGAGAGGCTGAAGAGGCTTTTGTTATGAAATGGCATTATGTCCTCGGAGGCTGAGACGCGGATGTGACTGTTTATTCCAGTCACACAAGCGATGCTGTTTATACAATCTGAGGGAACCGATTTAGAGAATTCCCTATACGGCCTCCCTCTCTGTGGTAGTAGTAGCTGTCGTTGTTTTTAAGTGGTAGCTTGCGAGATGTGTACTTTAGTGCTTAAACTTAATTAAAGTTCCATCCGTTTTATTTTTCTTTGTCTCCTCTGTTTAGCCATGGGAGCTACTGCTGCTCATGCTAACTACTGTACAGTCTGTAGCACCAACAGTTGGGGGGGATTCTAAAGGGTAGTAGTGTAATATAATAATAAGCAAATATAGTAACATTTGGGTAACCCTTTACTTGAAGGTATCCACATAAGAGTGACATGACACTGTCATGAACACATGACACTGTCATGAACACATGAATCCTAACTGTAAACTTAACCCTAACTTGTCATGAAAAAAACCGAATGACACTTAATGACAGAAGCGTTATGGCAGAAACGTTTAGGACTTGTTTATAATGTTTATGACACGTTCATGAGTGTCATGTCACTCTTTTGTAGATACCTTCAAGTAAAGTGTAACCAAACTTTGTAATATTAATACCACAGTACTATATGTGCTGTTGTTAAAAGGAGGGTATGGTGTTCCTTCTGCCAAATCCCTAACCCAACATTATGTGCTTGCTCTTGCTTCAACTAATTGAGAAATAAATTGCTTTTAGACTGTTTAGAGCCCAGTCACAACACTACGGAGCCATGCGCAGTTTTGGATGACAAATAAGTCGTTTACAAAGTCACTCTGACTATCTAACACAACTCAATGCTTTAGGCTCTATAATAATACAGTTTTCCTTTCAGGTAAACAGCACTACAGGAGTACAGGCACATGTAAATGTCACCACAGCACCAGAGTTTAAGTAGCTGCACAGGCATTGCAAACTGCCTCCTTGGCCTATTATTACCACTGGTCCAAAACCAAGCTGAGATGACACAACACATACAAGACACAAGACACATGCTGCTAAAAGTCACTTAAAATTAATTTGGAGAAATGTCACAGAGGATCGATTGTCCAGCAAAATGTCAATTTCTTATGACCTCACAGTATGCGCTAATAATGGTGAATGTTTTCCCACGTCACCCTGAATTGAGATCCTTGCCAGCGTGTTTGAGTCCATTTTCAAATCTTCTTAATTGCGTACAAGGCTTTACATTACATTTGGAACGACTGTAGACAGAAATAACGATTAAGGACGTACTAATTGTAACAAAATTACATTGCATCATGTACTGACTTCTGTTTTTTTCAAACATCCCCATTTCAGATTTAAGAAATGTCAAATGTATTACTTCCCATCAACCAGAAGATATTTCTTAGATAAAACCATGCACACCTACTGTGCAGAACAATAACTTATAAAACTATAAACATTTTAACTGAATGTGTACAAGATAAATCACTATGTTAGAAAAAGAGGTAACCAAAATAAACACCTACTTTATGTTAAAAAATTAAATTTAGTTTTTACCAAGGCCTTCCCTCATGAATAGGTGCTGCTTGTGTTTCTCCTCTCAGAGGAAGCAGTACATTTTTGTTCTAGCTGCTTTGTAATGCTGTCTCATCACTACTGTGCAATGCCTGCTGTGAAACAGGCCTTTACTTGATCATCACTGCGACAGCTGTGTGAGAAAGCAGACATGCATCTCAGTACCAGTATGTATCCAAATAGGCCACAGGGGTCTCTAAATGAATCTTATGTAAGCTTCTCAATATCTACAAGGCTTAGATGTTGTCAGAAAGAGTCTCGATGAGACAAATGTGGCATGTCGTGCTTTTTCTCTCACTTCCGGGAGTTTGCTGGCATATGCAGACTAAATTGGGAGATGATTACAAAATGAGATGTGGAGAAGTGGTGAAAGAGTCTTTTTACCGGAGGAAAAATACATTTAGTTGCTTGCACTATATTTATTAAATGGACCCTACTTGGTTGCAGGAGTTCACTTTCTTCTGTATCCCCTTTCGTGTTGAAATACTGATCATATTCAGCATCTCAGCCTCTCCTTGCCCCTGTAGTCCAGTGGCTGATTAAAAGCCAAGGACGCTTCCTATCAAGTCAGCACTCCGCCCCCAGGAGATGGAAACAGCCCTGGGATGTAAAACACCAGCAGAAGAGTGTTGTAGCTTCTTTTTTTCTCCTGTGTGTGTGTGTGTGTGTGTGTGTGTGTGTGTGTGTGTGTGTGTGTGTGTGTGTGTGTGTGTGTGTGTGTGTGTGTGTGTGTGTGTGTGTGTGTGTGTGTGTGTGTGTGCACGCACGCTCAGAAGGTTCAGTTTGATATCTGCCATTCCAGAATCCTCTCTCCTCCGGAACTTATCAGACATCAACGCTGCATGTCTGCTACTTTAACACATTAACACCGCACCTAAACTTAGCTTAGAGTGTAAACAAGCACAGCATTTTGATGCTGTTAAGCCTCTTCATGTTTTGGACGTCCCCAGTGACAACTTCTCTATTGGGTGTTCTCCCCTTGTTGAAAGGGAGCATGAAGCCTGGGTATTTATGTTGACAGTCCCCACACCCCTGAGTGAAGCCCCCCATCGAACCCCATTCACAACCAGCTCATTATGGGATGTCAAGTCTGGCATCATTCCTCTTTTCCAAGCCATGGAAGTGTGTTTTTTTTGTAATAGGTTACCAAAGCAACATGTAGGAGTACCGCTGAGAGGTTTTGGTGGTGCACTCTCCTGTGATCCTGTGGACAATAAGCCTAGTGACAGGCATCTCTGACATGGCTGCTGCACTAATCATAATGACGGAGATCAGGTCTTGCTGCTCGGTTAGGGCTTTCTGGGTGTTATATATTGTAGGGCAGTAGGCGACTTAAGCCCAGTGCTACAATTCCCCCAACTGCTTTATTTGCTTTCCGTCTTGCATGTCACACCTCAGGATTTGAAAGCTGGGGTGCAAGCCAAAGCTAAAGAAGTAGGTCACTCTGTATTGAAAGAATGAATGATTGAGTGTGTGGAAGTGTAGAATGTTCAATAAGTCTCAAATGCATTTCTGCTAAATACCAAGCCCTTGGAGGAATGCATCATTATAGATGTCCTGTAGGAATATCCTGACTCAGCCAATCCTGGCATGCCCGCAGGCTCTCAGCTACTAATTTGCTCCTAACTGCGTGTCACGTATCTGCCTACTGAAGGTCAGAGGTCGAGTGGAATCGTTCATCTGGTCTCTCCACAGAGGCGGAAAAGGCTGCGGCAAAACGGGAAGTGTGGCTTGTGCTGGGTCGACGAGAGCTGCTCAGGGGGCCTTGAGCATGCTAAGCCCCCATTTCCACACATGCAGTTATTATTAATATGCTTCCTATTAGGAGAGAGAGGGAATGTTTTTCCTTCTCTTGCTTTGCTTGTTCAGTGCAGTTGGGAGATCGCTGTGAAGGTGTGATTCAATAAGTGTATGCGTTGGAGAGTTGGGCACTCGCGCCTTCGGAAGCACGAAGCACAAACTTCAAGTCACGCACGCGTTGCAAAAACAATTTTAGATTTTGGAAACCTCAATCGACTAAATATTTTAGACACTTTTGAGGTTGATATTAAAATTGCATCAACATTAAACTTTAGTCCCCTATGAACACGTTTTGATGTTTTTTTCCATTGCCATTTGTTTGTATCCAATGCTGTAATAGAAGCAACTTACTAAAATTGACTATTTTTTTTTCTTTTGGATGCATCCTATGATGGGAATCACACTTTCACATAAAGGTAAGACACTTTATTTTTTATGTTTTCATGTACCTATATGATCAGCAGTCTCCCACTCTGGCTTGAGTCAGGGCTGTTACACCAGCAAAACCAGACTAACATGGCCTCAATATCGTGGGTGGATGCCAGCTTTAAGTCGGATATTATCCCTCCTCCTCCTTTTTGTTATCTCCTCTGTAAATAAGAACACCAATCATAAACATATGAGTTTAGCTTGAGCTGCCAAATGCAATATGGGTCATAATGAAAGAAACCATGCACTACACACACTGCAGCAGAATTGAATACAATGATTGTTTAAAACTCGATCAAGTGGCTTCATAAGACTATCTAGCAGTGTTTAACACCCTGGATTTCTCTGTACTGTGAATGTCAATTTATGCAGTCTAGTCTCATCTCCAGAGATGTTACTTTGCAGTGGAGCCATAATTTGTATTCATTACACAATTGTATGTTTTTGGGTTTTGTGTTTAATTCATCTGTTTATTCACTTTGAAAGAGTTGCCTCTTCATTATAATTTTAGAACAGCAGCAGGGAAGGCGCAGAGAAAACTGGGCTTATTTGTTTATCTTTGTTTTATGGCAAAGCCGCTTCATCGTGTGTGTGTGTGTGTGTGTGTGTGTGTGTGTGTGTGTGTGTGTGTGTGTCTCTGTCTCTGTCTGCTCTCTCTCCCCTCTGTCTCTGGAAACTCGCTGACAGAGGCTCTTTGTTAATAGGAAGGGGGGAGAGAGATGAGACTAGGTCAAACAGGCAGATTAGTGCTCATTGAAATCCTATAGGAAAGGTCATTTACATAGTGCTGCTTAAATCCACTTGTGACCTCATTCATAGACCCATTCACAATCCTGACACCCTCCACTCATGTCTGACACTGTTTTGTAAACATATGGTGGTGCATACTTTTCATGTGCTTTTGCTATGGGAGAGTGGCCCTGCAGTGTAATGGGCAGATCGTGTGTGTCAAGCGGCCATTTTTCCAGCTGACCTGAAGTCGTTCAGTTACAGTTTCACCCTACTGCGATGTTTGTTTTTAGGAGCTTGGGCTGACCCCAGCACATTTTTTTGTATGAATGCTCAGTTCTTTTCAGTCTGCTGAGACTGACAACAGGAGTTTGTCTGGTAACGTTATTCCCCTTAAATGAGGATAAGAATGTGGAAATGACTAATGCCCACTGTGATGAGAAAGATGCCAAGTCTGTGGAAAAAAGGCTTCCTGCTTTTTTACAAATATCTAGTTTTTTCCTTCACTCCTTATTGGCAAATCTGATAAGGTAGTAAACAAAAGTTGCTGGGTTTCTAAAATACTGGGAACTGGCAAATTGTGTAGAAACAATGTGATCGATGTATTTACATGCATGTAACAGTGCAGCCACAACCAGACTCCTCAGCTGTAGCAAATGAGAGAAAGACTAAGCTCCTCAACTATAACAAACATGGCAAAATAGTTTACAATAGATGGGAAAAGGCAACATTTTTATTTATTTGTACTGAATTCCATAGTATACTATACTAGACATTACAACTACCCATCCCTATATAGACTCATCCCTTAATTGTCCCTAAAAAGTCTTTGCTAACAAAACTTCACAAAGCAATCACAGGAAATTTCCAAAATTGGCAGAAATGTAATACTCTTAAGGCTGAATCGTGTAGCGAAAGAGGAAACTGAAATCCACGTTTCAAGTGCCTCAGCTTTACCATGGCAACAATTGTCTTTGAAGAGGTTGCAGATGTGTCTTTCACGTGACACTTTATCAGACGTCTTTGTGTGTTGCCAAATAGTGGCCTTCAGTGTGCTTTCGTTGTCTAGACTGTTTGCATGTTGTGTTGATGTACAAGTGTTAGTTGTACATTATTTTGTATTTCCTCCTTAATGGATAAGTGGGATCCTTGATAGGCGTACACTGTCTGCACTTTTGTCAGGGCAAATAAAGCTCAAAGAAAAGATGGACTGGTCGAGAGAGAGAGAATGAACAAAACAAACTAGAAATACAATAATGAGTTTAATCTGTGGTACGTCGGATTTGTATTATGGGGTAAGCTTTACTGAGCAGCAGTTTGCATTGCTTTGGTTCAGCACTATGTCCCTCTGGCTTTCTCACCTTCTGATACATAATGACAACCGTAATCTGATTGGACATGGAGGAATCTCTCCCCAACAGCTGCAGGTCACTGTAAACAAGAGGACCCTGCATGGCATGTCCCTATCACACTGTGACAGGTTTTCACTGTTTTTGTTTCAGTCACAGTAAAATTTCCTACAGAAACGATGCCTCTCTAGTGTCTGGTCTAATTTTGCTTGCGCGTGCCGTGATGAATTGGAAATGGTATTAATGCACGTGGAGGAGGTAACGTTCCCTGCTTGCAAAACAGCCGTTTGCGGTGTCACTTGTTGTCACGGCTACAATTCTTATTGTGTAGTATTGATTTACTCCTACTTGCATTCAGGTGCATTAATGCAAATGCATTGATGCATGCATGGATCACCTGTGTCAAAGCTGGAGGAGGTGACAACAGAGGTGTCAAACACTCCCAGAGATGGAGAGAGGCCAGAGCGGATTGCACGCTTGTCTGATTTAACCTGTCCGTCTCTACAAAACAGAAGAGTGTTGTCTGGAGTATGAGCTACTTTGCCAAGTAATGGTCAGCAAAGGAGAGGCTGTTTCCATAGATGTTGATCACAATTGATTTATTAAATGTTGAAATGAATTAAACTATTCTTTATATAGAGAGTTACAGTTCTGACAAAAAGTACATCACAACACAGAAAGCATCAATGATTGTATCCAGTCATGGCTACAGCAAGAATGAAACATTTCTGATTATGTGAACTTTCCTCCAGCAAAAGACTACAATAAATTCCATTACTCATGCTGCCATTCGCCATCACTCTTTAGTCATTTAGTCAATAAATGGAACCAGATCTCTCTTCTTCTCAAAATGTAAATGTATGGTGAAAGATAATGAATTCTTTGGATTTCATTCATGCCATTAAGGTTTACTAAACTGAAGATAATTTTAATATGGACTGTCCGTGTCTGTTTCTACTTACATTTGCACTTTGTGTATGTTTTCCTCTGGATGGTTATTAATGTAACACTGTACAGACTCATTTACAGTTGTAGCTTCATTTCCCCACTTTACGCCTGTCTCAATTAATCAAGGTTGCTGAAAGCAGCACTAACCCAGGGTCACCTGTTTTGCACCAACGCACGTTTAATGGTCTTGCTTTAATGATGCCGTAATAATTCTTCACTTTGAACAATGCACAGTGTCAAGCTAACGGCATTCCTAACTTTGCAGACTAAGGACTTCACAAACCCTTTCAGTTATTGGTGATCATCAAGGAAATGTAATAGTATCAGCTTGCTTCAAATTGTCAAAAATATGTAAGTAGTATATCCGTGTTAGTAATTGCATACTGTTCTTTTAAAGTATTGTTCCATCCATACAAACTACATAACTATTTGATATTTTACATATGTTGTTGAAGTTCCTTTTTGTTGCTAAGGCAGCTCCTGCTTATCCTAAAAAGGAATACCAAAGGGGTTTTGAATCATTGGTAATTGAAAACCCTGCTGGGATTAAATGAGTCACAATGTGACAACAGAGCTGTGCAAATGCCCTGCAGAACTCCAACTCTGTGTCTGCTTCCTGTCTGCTCCCCTTTTCTCTTCATGGTTGCAAAAAAACAAACAGACGTTCCTAATCCTAAATTCATATGACAGCATTTCTACATTTATATCGCCAGTGAGTGACATCATGCAGATCAAGCTGCACCACCAGGGACCAATCTTACTGCACACGTGTGTTAAAGCAGCGATTTAAACTTTTGTGGGTTGGCAGAATAATGAATGTACATTACATTTTATTTAAATTCAGTGTATTGCCTTTGGTGAATCTAATTTGCATAATATGCAAGAATAATGGGCACTTATTCTTTTTTGTAAAGCATATCATTTTCATTCTCCTTTTACCTTTGCTAAAATTATTTTTTAAGTTTTAATAAAAAAAATATATTCACAGAAGGCTCAGGGGCATGCTAAAACAGGAACATGATTATTCTTGAATTGTTAGTAAAAGTCATGGACACTGTTGCTACACCCATTTAGACCTAATGATATCTACTGCACTAAAATTCCATTATCATTATCTTGGGTGAGTAGCCAGACGTTTGTCTCAGAACTCAGGGGGGAGGCTGCTAGAATAATGAACGAGTTGTCTGTGGATTAAGAAAAAAAGCTGTTGATTTATTCTTGTAAATACATCCTCTCCATTATATGAAGTCCATAACTTCAACAAGGCCTTGCATGATAAATCTGCATTAAAGCTATAGTGCATAGTTTATGTTGCCCCCATGAGGAATTCTAATGTCGTTTTTCCATTACATGGTACCTGCTCGACTGGCTTCGACTCGGCGAACTGTGCGTCCCTATTCCATTAAAGATTTTAGTACCGCCTCAGCGTGGCTGGTCGTCATAGCGACTTCCGTGGGCGTGGCTTGGTAGCGTTGCATTTCCCCCGACTCATTTCCTGGTTCTCCTTCTCCGTAAACAACATGAAATCAACAACATGGTTAACTTTTCCTGCTCCAGATTTCCCACCGTGGTCAGAAAGAACAGGGCAGACTCTTTGTTACTCTCACCATATGACTCTAGAGTCACTACTCGCTGCGGAGCTAATCGCCGGCACTCTCTCACTTCTCCCTCGCTCACCAGCTCCCCACACACACACACACACACACACACGCGCACACACACGCACACAGCGACTCGACACACACACCAGCGCACATATAAAGTATAAACATCAGGCCACTTGTATGCTACGGAGAAAGCTCTGCGTGGAGCCTCCGGCAGCAAAAAAACACCGCTGGCTAAACTATTTAAAAATGCCGTCTGTCGCTAGCAATGCAGTGATCAGTGCCGATTCTTTCCGACCAATCTGTAGCCTGCAGGGTTTCACGTCACCTTCTTGGCTCGCCTCAGCTCGCTTGGAACCTCGACTGAGGAGGTACTAAAAAAAGTACCTGTTAGCAGGTACCAGGGACTTTTTTTCGTACCATGTAATGGAAAAGTGCCATATGTAATGGCAATGGTCGGTGCATCCACATGTAACAAGCCTTCCGTGACCATGCATTGCGCACCCCACCTCCACGCAGTTGCTAGTAGCCAAGGAGGACACGGAGGATTATAAAAAACATAATGGACTCTTCAGAAGAGGTAATCATCTTCAGTCGAGTTTCTGCGCGGAAAAGTCACTGGACGCCACAATCTTCTGAAGATAGCCATACTGAGAAATTGAGAGAGAGAGTTGTGTTCGACCATTCTTCAAAGACTACAATTGTGGTAACTGATTGATCATTTAAGCTATTTTATCAAGCCAATATTACAAACACTTAATGTGTCTAGATTTTTTTATTTGTAAAAATAGTCTGTTTTAAATCACTAAATTGAATATCTTGGACTTTGGACAAAGTTGGTTTTATATGACCACAGTTGGATTACAAAATAAACAAGAATTTGAAAGCGCCACCTTTGGCTCTGAAATTATCATCATGGGCATTTTTCACTATTTTCTTTTATCTATTTATTTTACATTGTATTGACTTTTAATCAAAATTGCAACAGTTAATCACATATTGAAAAATGTAATTGGGAGATCAATCAATCATTGTAAATATTAAACATTTGCTGCAACCCTATTTCAATTATTTACATTTGACTAGGGCTGAAACGATTCCTCGAATAACTCAAATAATTCAATTACAAATAATCCTCGATGCAAAATGACTTGCCTCGAAGCTTCTTTAAATCAATGTTACCAACGTTGTATCGCTGACGGATGGAGCATTATTACTGTCGCACACCAGACGCGGCTCAGTCTGCTGCTGGCGACACATGCCACAGCGTAAATAGCGAGGGGCTAAGAGCAGTGTTGCCACAGTTACTTTAAAAAAGTAACTTAGTTACTTTACAGATTACTTGATTTTAAAAGTAACGAAGTTAGATTACAAGTTACTTTATTAGTTACATTCAGCAACTGCCGACAACACCCCTACAACCTCAACATAAAAATGACAACCGGTTTACAGTGAGGCAGCTCGGCATTGCTAGTGGTAGGGATCTGGTTTATTATGGCACGAAAGAGAGCGAGTTAACAGTGTTTAAGGGCAGCATTTCCGCTACAACATACTGCCCGTCCAACTTCTTCAACTCTCCCCCACTTACTGGTTTTGCACCGAAGTCCAGCTTTTGTTGTTTGAGTGGTGGGGGACCTGCTCTCTGCTTTGTACCACCTGCTGGGACTTGCTCTGTAGTTTGACTGCAGTGCTGCGACTCCAAATGGTTCTTCAAATTTGATGTAGAGTTTTTGTAGCTAGATAGCACTTTGTCGCCACCAGCACAGAGTGTACAACCAACCTTAATATTGCCGTCTTTAGCTGACACAAACTCAAAATAGTGACTGTATTTCCAGGTAGAAAACGCGCATCTCCCTCCTCCCTCGATTGTTGTTTACGTTTGTGTCACTGCGTGGTACAAGTGAACTGTCCTCATGTTGAAAATGTGACTTGTCGCATACGTGACTTCACTCCCCGAGACGCAAGAAGAAAGCAAAAACAATATATATTTTTACTAAGGAAAATTACAAAAATAGTAACGCACAGTGATTTGGATAAGTAAATTTAATCTGATTACTGGTTTGGAAATTAGATTACTCGTTACTGAAAAAAGTGGTCAGATTAGAGTAACGCGTTACCCGGCATCACTGGCTAAGAGACATGCTGGAGAAAACAACAGAAAGTGTCCAAAGTTTGGAATCAGTTGAAACGTAATTAAAACTCTGTACAGTGTGTCTACTGCAAAATCAAACTAGTTTACCACGATAATAGCACAACATCAGTGCTTTAGCATCTCAACAGAAAACATGGAGTCTAACTTAATCATCCATTCCACGAAGAGGACCGACAAAAGTAAATCAGAGTCGTATGGATGGTGGAACAACACCAAACATAACAACTACCAAAAAATACGTAGTGGTGACCACGATCTGATCTAAAGAGCTGACGCGTTGACTATCCCTTCAGAAAAACAGCTGATTGTTGCGTCTCTCTCTCTCTCTCTCTCTCTCTCTCTCTCTCTCTCTCAACAGCAGATCAACGATCTAATAGCATAAGTGTAACAGAGCTGTGTGACATTATAATCAAATATATAAATGAAAATAGGTTGAGTATAACTAATATTTACATATAGGCTTAATTTTGGTTGTTTTAAAAACGCAAAAAAAATTATACGATTAATTGATTGATAAAGTGCTAGATTAATCAATTACAAAAAGAATCGATAGCTGCAGCCCTACATTTGACAATAATTTCCGCATTTATCCAGTTAATGTGAGTCCTACACAGGTCAACCCCGTATTGGTGGGTCACGAGCCTGTAGTTTAAAGAGGTTAATGTATTCCCCCCTTGGGTCACACAAAGGCCAAGACATGTTAAAATGCTCCTCCATATTCAATAATTGATCATTGGCTGTAATCAGTCAGCTCAAGGACAGACTGTTGTTTTCTTTGTCGTCTGACTATTTAGACCTTGAGTAGCCTCTGTTGGACCCGTTCACTTACCCACTCCATCATCAATCTCCTGCCTCTGTATTGGACTGTTTATAGTGTGAGTCCCAGCTGATTGGACCACTTGAGTAAATACTTTGAAGATCTGTGTGATTTACTCACTGATCAGTAGAAGGCTGGGATTTCCTGTACTCCAGATCATCGTGGGCTAAGCAACCATCTGCCAGCATTGCCATGCTGTATTACCACAGAGGGTAGAGAGTTCAGATAATAGAGATGAGCCCAGTCAAGGAAATTAGCCCATAGCTTTCTTGGGGTTGGTCATTCACCGGCTGTGTGTTTGCACAGATGTGGTCTTAAACTTGGCAGGGTTGAATCACTGGGGCAGCCGAGGTGATGCTGCTTCATTGTGAAGCTCGTTAGTCAGATAGAGTAAATAGCACTCGTTGTGAGGCGAGGTGCTAGGGGAGACTGGTTCCAGAAAACATGATGATTCACTTATACTGGACTACTGAGGATGCAGATCAGAGCTAATGTTACAGTGCTCTTGCCAGACGAGTTGGCAGATGTTAAAGAACCACAACTATTGTTCTCACCAAACCTGACTGAGTCTCACACAGAGGTTTTAATAGGGTAGTTATAGTAAATATGGTGTAATTATGGATAACGACCGTTTCAGTGTAGGGTCTTGTGTGGAGAACTGGAATCTAAAATCCTTCAGTGCTCAGGAAGAATATTATTTTAACTATTTTAAGTGCCAGTGTTTTAGTTTTGTGGCGGTTTCGTAAGCAAACTTCAATAATTGAGCAAAATTTAATCTTTCAGAGAAGAACTGTAACTCAAGTATGAGTATATATATTTTGTGACTTTACCATCAAACCTCCACACACAAATTTGCATAAGTCATGAAATTGATTCTATTTGTCCTTGCTCAGCTGGGAGTCACTGTTTCATCTTTGGGCATGGTGTAAAGTTCAAAGAGACTCTTAAATTTCATGTGGAAAAATTTGACTATGATGCCTTTTACTTGCCACATCTCAAACTCCTTGGTTTCTTGTATGGAGGGCAAAAGAAGAATGTCCTGCTGATCAGAAAAGTTTCCTCTGGTCCAAACACATTCCTTGGCCCTTCCACAGTGATTATTAGAAGTGTGTGTGGTAAATACAGCATGCAGAGCATCTGGTGGAAGAGCTCTCTAATTTTAAGTAATTTCTGTTTAGGTAAGCAACAAGCCCTCAAGACAGGTGGTCTATAAAAATGCTTGTTACAGTATGTTGGATAACCTATTCCTGCTTTTTGATGCGTTTAAATGTAGATGTGTTAAAGTTCCTGCATAAACTTGTAATTACTAGACAAGCATTTTATGCAATCATAAGAAACAAAAATCCCTGATTGGTTAAGTAACCAATTTCTCTACTTTGGGATATTATTGTATTCTTTGTGTCCTTATGCTTGAAAATTAATACAATTAGATTTTAAATGAAATGTAAAAAGCTGTCAGATAAAACATTTCTAAGAGTTGTTTAAAAGAACTGTGGTAGATTTAGGTGGAATTATGAGCCCATTTCCATGATAACATTTCAGATTTAGTCTGGAGGGGAAATTAGGCAGGTGTGGTGGATGAAAGAGCAGGGGAGGTGGTCAGGTTGTTGTAAATGGTGTCATAGGCGAGATTTATTTTTTCGTCCGTGGGTGCTCACAGGCACAAGCCCTTTAAAAAATAAATGAATGAATAAATAAAAAAATAGTCAAAAATTGTTTGCATTTCAGAACCTTAGGAAATGGACAGCGTCCGATGCGAACACACACACCTAATAACTTGATAACAAAGCTGTAAAGTAGGCTTTCAACTCAGGACAGCACCACTTCTCACAAATACAAATAGGATTGGAGATGAAAAGATTAACTGGCACGTTACCCCGAGCAGCTTAATGCGAAATTAAGAATCAATGACACCAAAATAACCAATCACACTATGACAGACGCTCCACTCAGCACCAACTGCAATGTTTAATTGCACAATATCGGCGCCTATGAATGGTGTTGATTTTGGATTGAAAAAGTGGGAGAAAAGAGTTACATTTGTCCACTCTGAAGGTTGTAGAAACTTTGTCAGGTGGGTTAAGAAGTTTTATTGTAGAACACCAGGGGAGCACGCGAAAGCGAAAACCGAAATGTAACGGTAGGAGGTAAACATCAGTAAATATTGAGACGTGTGAGCTGCAAGGTCTGTGATACATTCCCATTGCAAATATTCCATTAACATTGATTAACCGGCCAAAACACTTTCTCAGATTCTCAGAGCGGCATGCCGAACGAGCATGCTTTATTCAAGGAAGATGTGGATGTAAGGTTTTCTAATGTGCGATGTGTAATGTGGGAGTTAAAGTAAAAAAAAACATTATATCGCCACCTAGTGGTCCACATGTGTAATTTTTGGTAGGTGTGGTCCATGACCCATTGTCTATCTAACCTGTAAATTTAAAGTTGTTCACATTAGTGTAAGTAGTAAATTTAGACTTGGGTCCCATAGGCCACGCCCACTTTGACCCCTCAGTACCCCACTCTAGGGTTGGCCTCAGGAGTGGCTCTAAATGGTACCCATCAAATTTTGTAAAAAATCAGATGAGCCGTTCATGAGATATAAACTTTTTGTACTTGTAGCACCCCCTAGTGGCCAATTTTCGTAAAACGCGTGGGGGACCTTCAGAGGGTCATGGTAAACAAGAATCTAAAGTTTGGCGTTGATAGCATTTATTTTGGCCGAGATATGGCAAAGTTAGTGTTTTCATAGTTAGTTACACAAATTAGTTTGTGCGTATTATGCGCAATTTTTATCCTATCAAAATTATTTTTATTAACTTTTTGTCAGGTCCATCTGGAGATGCTGCCTGCAAATTCGTCGCACGGTCTAGGAGGAGATCGAAAAAGTAGGTTTTTGATAAATCGCGATTTTTCACGCATAAATCAGGATCAGTCCTGAAAATGGCAACAAAGATTAGAAGCAAATTAATAAACAGTTAGACTACAAACCGGCAGCTTTCGTTTTAGCTTGTTGGTAAAACATCGCTATTAGCAGAGTAGCATGCTGTAGGCTAGTTGTGTAAAACATCGCTATTAGCAGAGTAGCATGCTGTAGGCTAGTTGTGTAAAACATCGCTATTAGCAGAGTAGCATGCTGTAGGCTAGTTGTGTAAAACATCGCTATTAGCAGAGTAGCATGCTGTAGGCTAGTTGTTAACAGCGCAGTGGACGAGAGCAGCAGACATTAGCTACCTTGTGTCGGGTTCGCTCCGTGGAGTGGATGAGTACACTGAATGTTTGTTACAGAGATGATGTAGCAGCATATTTGCAGCTTAAAATGTTCCCAAACTTTCTGTCGTTTTTCTCGCCTGTCTCTTCTCTTAGCCTCCTCACTATTTTCATCTTCCTTCATTTGTAATCTGGGGCGTCAGTCTTGTGTTTATATACTATCTGTGCTTGTGTCCGCAGAAGCGCAAACCTCTTGTGCGCTAGTAATAATCCTCCGTGCGTAAACACAGTAAGCCGTACAACCTTAATTACATTGATTTAACGAAGCTTGCTTCGAGGATTTTTTGTAATCGAATTATTCGAGTTATTCGAGGAATCCCCCTAGTCCACACGGACACGGGTATTTTTATAACCAGAGTTATTTCTCCTCCGTTTTAAAAAAAAAAAACCTGTCCACACATGCTCGGTTTAAAATAAATCTCCGTCCACATGAAAACGCAAAAACACGCTGTCAAGCCATTGCAAAGAATCATCAACAACACAGTTAGCGGCGCACAATATGACGTCAAACACAGCGGATAACGGCGCACACTCTGACGTCGCAAGGCAAAAAACCCGGTTATACTGTCCACACGTCAACACTGTAACCGGCGTTCCTGAAAATGCTCACGCTGGCCGGAGTTTTCAAAAATGTTCAGTTACAGGGCCCTGAAACTGCGTTTTCCTGTGGACGGAAGGCCGAACTGCGTAAAAAAAGTCACGGTTATAAAAATACCCGTGTCCGTGTGGACTAGAGGGCGGATCTCTTGGGGGAGGGAGTTCCAGAGCCTGGGAGCTGCCCTGGAGAAGGCTCTGTCCCCAAAACTGTGGAGATTGGACTTGTGGATGGAGAGGGACACAGAGAGGAGGTCAGTGAGGTATGAGGGGGCCAGATGGTGGAGGTCTTTGTGGGTGAAGACCAGGATTTTGTAGCTGATCTGGTGGGAGATGAGAAGCCAGTGGATTGTTTTAGGACTGGAGTGATTTGGTGCCAGGATTTGGTGTGGGTGATGAGTTGGGCGGCTATGTTCTGGACCAGTTGGAGTCGGTTGATGTTGGTAGAGAGGATTGTGGGGCGATTTGGTTTGGTGCTGAGGTAGATCTGGGTGTCCTCAGCATAACAGTGGAAACCAGTGAAGAACTAATCAGTCAGGCAGATGCAAATCTAAAATTCATCTTTCTCTGCCCTCGTGTCCAGTTTGTATGTTTGAAGGGGATTACAGTGTGCTCCATCTCTAATTTGCGCACTAACACAGCAGAAAGCATGAGAAATGGATTGGGAAGCTGCACAGGGCAAATGTGCTCAGCTGCTGTCTTCTGTATTGCACCGAGCCATAATTAGTCCATTACATCAAGGCAGTAGCGATGGGTTATATGATCTAGTGCTATTAGAGCACTTAAAGTCAGCATGTCTCCTGATCATTTAGCCCCGCTGAGCAGTTATGCTGGATGGGCTGTATGGACTCTTTATCAAATTCTCTCAGCAGAGCAGATGTGCCAAAAACCACACAAACCGCACTGGTAGAAATACATTGTGCATGTTGTTCTTGTCTTTTCACACATGCTGCTTTTTTTTCCAGTCATGAAATAGATATTTATTTTGCTGTTCTGACTTTGAAGACATAGAGCAGCTCTTCCAGATGGTCCTGCCTCTGTAAGTCCTCTCTCAGTATCATAAAACTGTTAGCCAATGCAAGGTGACACAGTAAACTGAAAAGGATTTACAGCCTGGGCCTCCTCGCCTCTACATCCTTCTGTCTAGTGAATGGTAAAGCTGATGGAGCTGATTTGTGACCTAGGTTACAGAGTTGCTGTGAGTTGCCCAGCAGTTAGACAAGCTGAAATTGGGGTGCCTGGTTAACTCACCGGGTTGAGCATGCGCCCCATGTACAGAGGCTCGCTCGTCGCAGCGGCCGCAGGTTGGAACCGAACCTTTGCTGCATGTCATCCTCCTCTCTCTCCCACTTTCCTTACTTAATCTATCCAATCAATAAAGGCAATAAAAGCCCCAACAAAAATCTTTAAAAAAATACAAGCAGTAATTGGAAGTTCTCAGGTTTGATCCTAGCATCATTGCATCAGGTGACTTTGGAGGGAGGGAATTATATTACAGGCAATCACTTATCAGTTGGCTTAATGGAATTTTTCAATAATTTGTATCTCTATAAAGATGGTGATTCAATCAGCAGTTAGAGGGCTTATAGCTGTCAGTCATACTTTGTATGCTAACCTACCAGCTTTGATGGTAATTACTTACTAGCGTCTCTGTTAGCCTTCACTGCAGGAGGGGCTGACTACTCCAGCTGTATTTCAAAACAGACAGCTCTCTCGCAGATGATGTTTGCTACATCTAATCAGAGGGGAAATAAGGACTGGTTCACTGCAGTGGCATGCAGGAAGGAGGCAGGATACGGGCAAACATGCGAGGAATCACTAAGCAGTCTGGGTAATTATTTCTAAATCAATATTGTGACAAGCAATGCTCCAGAGTGCCAAATCCCAGCCCGTCAGATTTGAGTGGACGTATCCCCGTGGAATCTCCAAAAGCTCAAATGCTGCCGCCATGATTGATTCCCACATCATACCTTTCACATCGTGGCCATCTGCAATGCTAACACTGTGATCCCAATCGATCGACTTCTTCTACAGTATATGTATGTGGGGCTTGCTGCAGACGTGTGTGTGTGTGTGTGTGTGTGTGTGTGTGTGTGTGTGTGTGTGTGTGCACCGCTAAACGTTATAGCTTTATTTTGAATCGTGTCTCCATTTCATTAAATAGCTGCTTGTGTTGAAATAAAATTAAAAATATTATTGGTAAACTGATACTATTAAGGGAGTCTGGAATAGGTGCACAAAGATCACACATAACCACACACGCATGAGCGCGCACACACACACACACACACACACACACAAATTGCACAAACCGATGCTAGACTTGACAGATGAGGCCATAGGTATCCATTAATGAGCCTCTTAACTTCTGCCTTTGAACCCACCTCAAATGGCTGTGCACCAAAGCTGTACTACATCAACCCAGTCCAATTAATATACACTCATCTCTTTTTTGTTCTTGTTCTTTCTCCTCTAAGTATGAGCCTGCAGTTTTAATTTCTAATTCCCTGTGTCGTTCTATCTGTGCTGCTCATGTTACAGTATAACTAATTGTATTGTTCTCTTGTGGGATAAGTTGATGCTTATGTTCTGTACTTTAATTACAGTAAATATGAAGAAGTATCTCTTATAGACTAATTAGATTTTTAGGAAGGAAGGAACCAATTAGGAAAATATATATACATGACATATACATAATTTTGTACTTGACTTGTACGGTACTTGATATTCAACATATAAATCCATTTGCACAGACATTTTAAGTGCAGGAATAGAAGAGATGTGCTAAAGAAGTCAAATTTAACAACCTACACAGAAAGAGAGAGATTTTATTTTTTACTTATGTTCTTTTTTACCCAAGGGGTCATTTCACAGACAGAGAATCAATCTCTTCCAAGCAGACCATTTTGTCTCTTGTATTTAAGTTTAGGTACCAGTCCTATCTGACAGTTTGAACATATTTCTTATTGGCCTGCTTTCCATCATCACTTTTCCATCTTTTTTCTCTTCTCTCTCTTTTTCCTGCTCTTTCTTTTAGTGTGAGACAAATTCCTCACACCCATCAGTTCAACCTCACACCTCCTGACAAACTACATTATGTCCGCACTGTCTCCCCCAGTCTAGTGCCCAACACTACCAACCCCCTCTACACACAGACACACATATCGCCAACCCTCAGAAAACAGACACCTGACAACAGGGGAGCTCTTACTCGAAGGTGACAAAGTGGCCTGAACACAGAATCACCTATGACCAGGGGCCTCATGTATAAAAGGCTACGAAGCTTTCATAGCAGAAGATGACGTATGGCCAAAACTTACCTATGCACAGAAATATTCACATGTATAAAACCGGGCGTATGCCAGGTCCTGCACACCTTTCCTTTACACATGACAGTCAAGGACACTGAATGCACCGAACCATGGCAAAAAAATAAATAAAAGGTCTAATGTCGAAGTGGAAATCAAGAGAATAGTGGCAGCGCGAACAACATGCATCTCAGTGTCAGTCCAAATTACACACAATAAGCAGTTTGAACCCACTGATGTAATGCCGTTTAGTAGTAAGTGTTAGTAAGCTCAGTGAAACTGAGTCCAGCGCGAGGGAGACCCAACTCAGGAGGAGGAGAGGTTAGTGAGGCCAGCGTCTCCACGGCAGGTGACAGTGCGCACGGATCCGCGGCGCCACGCATTGATAAAATAACTGATTGACCAAACTACTCTAGCTTTGTTTACAATGGATGCCAAAGGTCTGTGCTGAAGCTAATGGGGCTATTTGTTAATGAAGGTAATTCCACAGGAAGGGCTGTGGCCAGATCTACCAGATGGACGAAAAAGGAGAAAAGATATTGGACGTAAATTGGGATAGCGTTAAACGGATTAAGTTGCAATCAGATTCTAAATAATGGTCCAACTGCAGCTCCATTCTCGTGTCTCCATCCCCATTCATCCTCCCTCCGTTGTCTCCTGTCCTACAGGGATAACTAATGTCCCCGTTGTGGCTGTTTGTTTGGATAGATTGTGTATTCTAGTTGTGTGTATGGCTAGTTAACATGCAGGGCACATTGACCCAGGTGGTGCAGGGGCACAGAGCTGTAATTTCTCTCACTGGGAGTCATGTTTAAGAAAAGATCCGTCAACGAGCAAGCGTCTTAAACGGAGACAGAGGTTTCAGTTTAAAACACAAAGCCACTTTTCGTCCATTTCACTTAAAGGGATACGCCACTGTTTGTTGAAATAGGGCTTATCACGGTCTCCCCTAGCTGTAGATCGGTGGGCCAACGCATTTTTTTGTCCATGCATTGTTTTAGTCCGGTGCAACACCGGCAGCGCCACCGCTAGTTAGAGTAGCGTAGTGAATGGAATCCGATGTTGCCGTTTAGCATGTTGTTAGTAAAAGTCAGCCAATAAAAGACAAAAAAAACAACCTAATTACTTGCACTGAGTTGGCCCACCTATCTACAGCTAGAGGAGACCGTGATGAGCCCTATTTCAACAAACGGTGGCACATCCCTTTAAATGTGCACTTTTCTTCTTCCAATACTTACATCGGCGTTGAGGCTGCCTTGAGTTCCATTTGGATTAACATGAATCATGACCCACCCTCTGCTTTACAAGAGAGCTGAGACATCTGTACTGCCAACCAGATGATTGTTTGCTTCCTGTGAGATTAATAACATTATTATACAGTTTATAGCCACGCTGCTGTAATGCAGAACTTTATGATAACTGTAAGGCTCATACGATTCTTTGAAAATTTCATTAGAAAGTTTCATGACATTGGGCGCAATAAACCTGCTGTCATCTGTCAAAGACTTTATACTCATCGAACTGAAAATAAGGCTGAAAACTGTATTTTTTTATAAAGATAAATTGAATCCAATTGCAGCAGTAATCTCCTTCCACAGCATCCAATGCATTATCAATGCTCTTGCACATGTTGTTGGTATCTTAGTAGCCGATAGCGTATCTTGAACAGGGTTATCAGTCCCCCATCGGCGCTTCTTCATATCCCAATAGACGTCCTTCTATGTGATTGGCTGTGTGGGCAGTTGGCATACTTTCCTTGTCTTCCCCTTTTTTTTTTTTTTTTTTGTTCCCGTTAGATCTGTTGGAGGTGATGTAGAGTTCATTTTAGGATTACAGTTGAGCTGCAGGGCCTGTGGCAGAGCTCGGGTGTTAACAAAAAGAATTATGAATCTTTTGAAATCCTGACAGAAGAGGAAAACGTATAAACGAATTACCCTGCACAGCAGTACACCAAACCTGAGCAGAAGCAAAGCTGCTTCTGTTGTCTGTGCGTTGATCTTTAAGTATTGGGGGTGTGTGTGTGTATTAATGTGTATTTGTGAATATGTTTGTGTGTATCGGTTTCTGTGTGGGTGTGAATTCAGACATATCCCTGCAGGTTTGCACCAGACAGGGAGAAATGAAAGCTTTTCACAATGACACCCAATACACAACACATCCAACTGTGAATTTGGCATCAATACAGCAGCACATGTTTAGCTTTAGCACTGATCTTTTCTTTTTTTTCTCCTTTTTGTTCACCTCAGTCCCCTCACTGTGATCAATACAAAAACCCTGTCCAGGTTATGTTGTGACATCTTACTTTGGAGTTTTTACAGGTTCAGTCTCAGCCAGCTAGCTCAGAATGCTGGCACACATTACAGCAAATGTAGCCATGTTTCTTTTTCTTCTCATCTTCCAGCACTAGTCAAATGTAGCCAAAGCCAATATCTCAATTATTTGTGGTAGATCAGGAACGCTGCAGGCTGTCTATGATCTCTTGTAGTGTGTGAGCACAAAAGGTAGGATAGTAACTGTCAATGTTCAAACACTGTTCAACCCCATTAGTCATTTCCAGAGTCAGTTATTGCTGACTGGAAAATATAGCTTCTGATTTTGAATTATAAGCAGTTCTGTTGTAAATGTTTAATCTGCAATATTCACAGTTTGAAATAACTGCTTATGCATCATTGAGAGAACATTTAAAGAAAAGCCAATTTTTAAATCATAACTATTAGGATTTTAGATTATAGAGTCATTTATATTTGTCAACTATTGAGTGATGACCCATTCAAATGATACATGTTCTTTTGGATTGAAACCACTAATAGTTTTATGTGACTGTGTGAGTGCGTGTCCTATTGTCACACTGTCACTGATGAGGGGCCCATGATGCTCTCTGACCTTCCCTCCTGATCTTGTGCTGTCTGGTCACCAGCTGGCTCCAGGGAGAATGTGGCGTGAAGGAGGACACACACAGCCTGCCTCACATATACCTGACCAAGATTAATGGCACCTCAGATATTCATCATTATTCTCCCTAACAGCAGTCAGGTATGGCCCTGGGCCAGGCCTCTGCCACCCAAATCCACTGAGGTAAAATATGTGATGTGATGAACCTGGCAAGAGTCCCAAAGTACTTTGGAGCTTGTTCAACCTTTATTATGAATGGCTAATGGTGCAGCATTACAATTCAAATGGATATTCATCAGGGTAGTTTTCTAAAAGCTGCCATGGTCCCAAATGTAAATAACTGACACTAAGACCACACATTTATATGCTGCTCCACCTCCGCTTGACAGTCAAGTGGTCTTTGTGTGTGCTATCAGTGGGTTCTCCAAGCAAGCAGTGGGTTCTCAACCTCTTGTTATCCGTCCTAATTGTCTAGAGATGTGGGTCAATGAAGCTCATACAAAGGGCTGCTGCAGGGAGAGGTGGCAGTGCTTGGACAGGGCGGGGGGTATTGTTACAGTCAGTAGATAGAGAGGTAATTGTAGTGGGGGTGGATGGGGGGGGTGCTATCTGCCTGCTGCCTCTCCTCATAGGAACATCTGCTTCTGAGACTGCAACAGATGCAGAGGCACAAAGGGAAAGATGGAGGGCGGCGGTGGGAGTTGATGTATCCTGCCAGGTTGTTGAAGGTGGTTTTTAAGTATTAACTCCTTTGCTTTGCTGATGACAGCTTTACTCTATCGACAAACGGCAGAGAAAAACACAATCGCAAACATTGTTCCAATCTTACTCGTATTGTCTGTACGGCTCTGAAGTGGGACTGAAACACACAACCGTATTTAAATACATAATTGACTAAATTAGTAAATGTAAAATAAACAGACACTCCCTAACAATCAACTGTTAAAAAGGCTAACCACAGAACAGGTAAGAATGCAGAAAATCACAGTTAGTAATTAGAGAGCATTGGGTGTGCACTTTTGGCACCTTTTCATGCATCGCCAACCAGATTTCTGTAAATTGTCTATAATAGGCTGAGAAGTGCTATTTGTCAAGAGGGTCATTACACACGGGACATTTAAATAGAATTCCAGTTATTTGATTCTATGTTACCTCAGATTGGCTTCTGAATGGCTTAACTTACCGTGTGTTGTGTAGCCTTGCATCATTCGCACACCCTGGTCCAAATATCTACAATTACAATACTCAGTAACGTGGCCTCATTCGTTCGGTCTCTCAGACTGGTGTCTGTGATGCGGTAGCGCACCTCGGCTGATAGCCTGTTATTACATCTGAATGAGCCAATTTTCCTCTTCCAGTGAGATTCACCGAATTATTGTTGTGTGTATTGGTTTACCGCTGGACATCTGCTGCTGCTGCTGCTGGGAAATAAATTGTGGTTTGCTATAGATTGATCTCCAGTTCCTGCTAGATTTGTTTTAATCACATTAATTTCACTAAAGAACCATAAACAGGCTATATAACAAATGCAGAGTGCATAGTGGGCTGTTTACATTCAATGAAAGAGGCTGCCACACAAAATTGGGATTTAAAAAAAAAAAAATGTATGTAATGTGGAAGATGCCTCAATGGAATATTTCTGAATGTCTTTCTCTTCTTTCTGTCTTTGTCATCCTGTATTGTCTGTAGTTTGGAGACATGTTGTATCTTTTGAAGAAGGGCTCACAGGTTCAAACATAAGTATTAGACTTTGGTGTCAGACGTTCCTCAGATGTTGTCTCAGGATCAGCTCCTTGAATACCGGTCTATAAATACACATAGCACAGGTATCTCAGCCACACTTTTCAACAGCGATCAGGCCGCAGCACAGAGCACTGCCTTACAGAAGTAACCTTGTCATTTCTACTTCTGTCACTGGTTTGTGTTTGCTCAAAAGAGCAGTTTTTCAAATGACCCTGAGCTCAGCTGATGTCAAGAACATATTGAGCAGATGAGTCAGCAGCTGTTTTAGAGCCAAATTCATCCTGAGATTTACCAGGGTGATACACTTTTAAAGGAAACTTTGCTTTTTCCTCCACTTTTTCCTCAACTCTGTTTCATCATTGCTCTCATCTGTTTCACACAAAGGTCCTGTAAGGATGCAAGGTCTTATCTGTTGCTAAAGTCTGGTGTGGACAGTGATCTGCCAGCAGACCACCAGGCCTCTAGCAGTGCTTATCAGCCTGTACCGGTGGCACTGGCCTGGATTTCTCTTTATCTCTTATCTGTAACGCAGGATGTAGAGCAACACAGACACTGGCCCGACAGCGAGCGGCTAAGCAGGATATCGGGAGCACTGCTTGCCAGCGAGCTTACTGTGGAAAAGATAAAAAGATAATTAACTGTGTTACGCTAGTTGATGGGCGTAACTGTTTTTGTTTTTGTTCAGTGTGTAAACTGAGGTGTCTGTGTATGAAAGATGTTTTCAGTTATTTTTTATCTAGGACTTCAAGTTGGCAGTTTTTTGGCATCATGTCAGCTGATTGTCAGTGTAAAAAATATGGTATTCATGTTACAGTGCGAAGCAGTCAATGTGTAAACACTATAAACTACGCCCTAAAAAAGAACCGGTACCTGTCTGACACATTCTCAATAGAATTGTAATAATAGGTTGTATTTGCAGCAGGGTAGCTGATATAATTCACACAGGTGTTCATGATATTTGTGCCCAAAAACACTTTTGAGGTTTACCTACAGTAACTCCAGGTGGCAGAAAGTACTCTCCAATAAACACTGAGGTGGCCAAAAAGTGATTAAAAAAAACATTGGACGCAGTATACCTGCAACATGCTTAGTGTACATCAGAATACTAGAAGTTATTTTTTAATACAGTGAAGAAGGCAGTTGTAGCACCTTGATTTTCTGTTATTGCATTACTTTTTGTTGTGTACACAGAGAGGGCTGCTCCCAGTGACCTCTTGGTGTATGACAATAAAATAAGTAACAGAAACAGACAGCATGATGGGAGAAAAAGTGGGAATTAGGGCCTTGATTGAAGAGAACTAGAATTATATTATCAATGAATGCAGGCAAAGAGAAACATCTTTATGTATAATACACCACAAACCACAGCCTCCAAAATGATAATATACACTACACTCTAAAACAATTCCAACGAACACTGAACACTATAACTTTCATGAAGGTCAGATATATTACAGGACACTTGTATTCCCCTGCATTAGTTTTAGCTAGATAAACCTAATAAAGTGGCAACTGAGTGTGTATACTGCTTATAAATCAGAAGTAGAGTTTATTCTCCATATTTATACATTTACTCACTCTTTGAATTATCATATGCTTTTTGTAATGAGTGTCCCTGTCAACCCCTCACGTGCTTTGCAAACTTTGAACACCAAATGTGTTTGTTAAGACAAGCATTATAGACACGTGTCAGTGGTTGAAGGCCCTTGCGTGTGTCTCACTGAACTAGGCTACATGCCTTTTTTTGGCATTGGCATGTAAAAATCCACACATTGTGAAAATAACAAAATGTGCTTATACTGGCAGTGGCACTGTGTGATAGCATGCTCTTTGGATGTTTAGCAGTAGCCACCAAGTGGGTGTGCCCAAACACCCCTCAAAAGTTCTGTCATTTCATTTATTGATGGGTGAGTGGCAACGGAGAGCCTTGGGGCCAACATGCCCTGTCAGTTGACCTTTTTGGTGTGGGTGTGAACTTTGATCCATTCTACACATGACTCATTACAAAGTGTACTACCATTCATGACCTTTTACAAGATAAATGAGCTGTGCCAAATGTCCATACCAACCTTTGGCAATGTTGTGTATAGGCTGTGAGGTCTTATTTAATCTAATTACCAAGGCAAATGCTGATTTGCTACTCTATTGCACCTTAGGGAATACAGTATAGCCTTCCTGTACACAGTCCATTCGTCACTGCTACAGTGACTCAGATTGAATCAGAGGTTATGTCTCATGCCACGGCATTGGTTTACGTGGGTCGCTGGTAGGGCTTTGAGATTCAGACATCTGTGTAGAATGTGAAGATGTCTTCCATCATGAGTTTGCAAAACATCTCTTGCAGTGAGCTACAACCCCTTTTGGGAAATGCAGGCATACTTCATTCAAGGTTCAATCACCATTAACCAGGCCATTTCTCATTTTATGTACAGTACAGTACATGTCTGCTAAGTGACTTAAAGGATCTCTATAATCAAATGGCTGTCCTGCATTAACCCAGGACTCCAGCTTTAGAGCTCCACTGCTGAATCAGACTGCAGAAAGAAAATGCTTTCCTTTTTAAGTCGAACCTGGCCAGCCAGCTTCAGAGATTATCCAAGAACAACAAGACCCATCAGTTTGCAACTGAGAATGTTTTCCAAGTTCAACTTCTTGTATTCTTCCAAGCAGGGTTAGTTTTGCAAATCCGAGTGTGTGTTCTCAAAGTCGAACATAAAGATCCCAGATTTAAATGATCAAATCCATCCATGATCGCCCATTGCAGAGTTCCTGATACAGGATTAAATTTTGTGCAGCCCTCAGGGCACAAACGTCTCTGTAAGCCCTTCCGAGTCCCACAAAAACAATATTGCTGATCCTCCAGACCTCACACACCCACACAATGCACCATGAGCCACAGAGGGAGAGTGTTGGATATAACTGCAGCACTTTTTGCTGTGGGATAGATTAGTGTACGCACAATTAAAATGGGTCAGTCTGCCAGGCACTGTCAGTAAGGTATTTTTTATTGTTGGGAGTATCCCATTGGATTAGCCCTCTGTTATATCTGCCGTGATACATTCTTTTGCTGCAGAATGAAAGGCCAGACTGGGTAGGGAATAAAACTCTCCTTTTGATGGTGCAGCATTTTAATGGCCTATTAACTTGGCTAATCATGGAGAAATAAAGGAACATTTGACAGGAACGTGTGGTAGCAGGAGGGTGCTGAGTAAGGATATGGGGTGGTGTAGGAAATTCAACATCAAGAATAGACTCACAGTTTTGCAAGTACTCTACATTGCACTGTGTGTAAATGCCCTTCTGCACTTGTACACGTGCCTGCCGCCATTTGTGTGTTAATCAGAGTATATGGGAGGGAGTCATTACAGCGGAATACCTATAAAAGTCCTATTCATGCCTCCTCCCTGCTCAGAGTGTCCTCATGTGATAAACCTGTGGCTTATCGTCGCCTCGAAAACATAAAGCTCTCATCGCTCTGACAAGGGCTTTTAAAAAGGAGCTGAGGGGTGCCGAGGCCTGAATCATGTCGCTTCACAAATAATCTGTCGCTGGAGGGCTGTGGCTGTCAGCGGCGCTCTGTCAGACGGTTGAAGTGAGGGAACGAGAAAGTGAAAGATGGGGAGGCAAGTGGAGGTCTGCGGCTGCCCGTTCCTTAATTCTGCCATTTGAATGCAAAGCTGTCATTGATCTGATTGCCAAAGTGAGATTCGCCACCTTCTCCAATTGACAGGGAGTCTTGAATGGAATGGCATACACCACACACACCTACCTTCTGACTTAGTTACTACTATTTGCCTTGCAGTTTTTCATATTTTCTAGTGTTTGCGTAGCCCAATTCTGAATCCTTAGTGTTTTCACATCACAGCAATGTTTTCAGTGGCATCTCCACAGTGCACTCTACTGGTTTCATTCTTTGTCACATGTACATTACAGAGCTTTTGAGATTCTCCATTATTTATTAATACAAATACTATATTGATCAAATCACAGTTACCTGTCAAATACTCAGAAAACCTCTAAAATATGTATGTGGAGTAAAAAGTCAATACCACTGTTTAACCCTAGCGTTACTAAAAAAACGTCTGTCTGAATGTCTCTACGGGCAATAGTTAAAGCAGCTGATGGTTTGGCACAGTGGTTTAATTTTAACTCACCTTGTTACAGTGATGTTTACTCCTGGGTGTGTTGGTACACTATGACATCACTGTTGGGTGTGGTTCCAGACAGACTTGAAATTTACGATTTGGAAAAATATCCATTGTGATTATATTTGACTGATATTGCAAATGTGATAGGATTCATGTTATTGGAGGAAATTATCATTTTTGCATCATTATTCTCATTTACATAAAAAAATATATATAAAAATGATCATGCTGTTTTGCGAGGATCTGTACCAGATCTCTAAAATACGACTTGTAGGCCAGACATCTCTGCAGCTCCACATTACTTAATTCACAATGGTATTTCAACATATAATTTGACTTTTAACAAATATTGCGGCTCCTGTGATTTGGATGTTGCACTCCATATTGCGATTTCGATAAAATTCTGATTCATTGTTTAGCCCTAGTATTAAGTTACCCTTTTAAATACTTGTGACAAATAAACAACTATCAAAATTAAAGATAAAAAAACATAAGTTACAAATTCATAACCATTAACACTCATTTGATCAGATTTGATCAGATTTGATTAATAGTGGGTTCTCCTAGGCAACGTAAGGAAATAATCATCAGGGGTCTCATTTATAAACGTGGCATACGCACAAAACGGGGCTGAAAATGTGCGTACGCCACTTCCCACGCAAAGGTTGTGATTTATAAAAAAAAATAAAAACTTGACGGGAGAATGTGCGGTCCTCCACGCAAACTCTGACCAATGCATACACACATTTTGGAGACAATGGGAATTGGCGACGCAGGTGGTGAGGTGGTGAACTGAAGTCAGACTGCAGAAAGTAAATGTGGGAAGAATGATTACTCTTAATATTTTCAAGTATTGATGTCTCACGCACAGTTCTGCACTCCATATTATCCACGTTACCATGAAGATGAAGTCCAGCAGTGTTATTTGCGCTTGTACTGAGTGATACTTGTTCCATAAACACCTTGTAAAATCCAACTGAAATCTTCAATCAAAATTCGTTCTTTATATTTAATCGGCGCTGTCTCACCGTCTCATATATATATATATATATATATATATATATATATATATATATATATATATATATATATATATATATATAGGGGTGTGACGAGACACTTACTCCACGAGACGAGACACATCACGAGATTGGGTTCACGAGAACGAGGCGAGACGAGATTTTTAAAAAAATTTAAAGAAATCCTCAATGATGAAATATATGAATGGAAAATAGTTTTTTATTCAACTGACCTTGGCTTCTTTGTAGAGGTTTGGGACTACAGTGCGAGTTAAATGCGCGCGTGATGGGATGACGTACCTCGTTTCCAGTGTGTGGAGGAGTCGCCGAAATCCAACATTTTCCACCAGAGAAAATGGCCTCATATGAGCTGCAATGAAAACGCCTATGTCCCTCGTTATTGCCGTGGCTCTTGCACTTACCGGTGGCAGAGATGCAAAGGCTTTTAGAGTTGTTTGCCCTTTTAATGTTTTCGTTGCGGGTGCAGTAGTTAGTAGAGAGCTGTGGTGGTGCTGTAAGTGTTTTTGCATAGTGCTCATGTTAGCCGCGGTATACGGCATTTTTTTCTTACAATGTTTACATATTGCGTTCGTCTTGTCTGTCACTCTTTCGCTGTTTATTATTTCCGCAGGAAAACCAAAATGTTGCCACACAAAAGATTTAAAAGTGGCAGGGGGATCTTCAATAGTAATTTCACGCTCCATCACGCTGACATAACATCACCTCACGAGACAACTTTTCACCTCGACGAGAAATCTCGTCACGTTTTAATCTCGCGAGATCTCGTAAAACGAGATCTCGTCACACCCTTAATATATATATATATAAAATATTGTGCATATATCATCAAATGTCAAGGTCTGGAAATACAGCCGTTAAGCTCTTGCGCAATCGTTAATGTCATCGTTATTGGTCCGAACTTTAATACCGTTCGTGACAAAACCTGCATGAAGAAAAGTGTATTTGCCCATTAGACTTTAGTCTTCAAATTGTATCTCGAGGTGGGGGATAACACAAGTTGATGCTGTGATTTTGGCAAGGTGTCTACAATCACAAATTGTTGTGAACATATTTATACTCCGGTGAACCCGTGCGTAATGCTGCATGATGGCACTGCTGGCCCTGCAGGAGGACGAACCCCCAATGGAAGAATCAGGGGAGAAAGAGACTTCAGGGACCACGACGATGACTGGCTAATATGCCGATTTTAGATTCCGTAAAGCTGCACTCTTGAATCTGTGTACTGAATTGGGTCCAGTAGAGAGGGCAACGCGCTGATATCGTGCTATCCTGGTCCAAATACAGGTCCTCGCCACTCTGGGGGCAACTGGCTGTTTCCTGAGGGAAATTTCAGACAGCTAAGTGTTTTATAAATATTCTATATAATCGTCAACTTTATCGCTAAGGCTTGTTTGGATATAATATATAGTTCTGTTAAATCTTATCCTATAGGTCTGGTATACCGAAGCTGTCCCCGAGTGCCATAATGCCTGCCGTTTTGGACGGTATTATTAATATAGGTAGTCTATAGATCAGGTTTACCTACACTGTGCGAGAACAGGCTGAAATTATAATTCAATTTGCAGCAATTCACGAGCGTCTGACAAGTTTTTTTTTGCTTTTTCCCCGCCAGTCGCCATGATTCGGCATAAAGAACAACTGCCAGGCCATTAACATACTGATCAGCATTCATGAGGTGCTTTGCATTGACTATTTATGGTTTAAAAATGGGCGTGTACAGGGCGGGATAAGAGGCTGATTCATGTACGCACACTTGTGGGTAATCTGTGATTTATAAAGGGAACATTGCTCACAGATGTGCGTACGCACGGTTTTATAAATCTGATTTATTTTTTTGCCGTACATATACTTTTAGTAAGGATCCTATGCACAGTTTTATAAATGAGACCCCAGCTTCTGATTTTTATGTTGTTAAATTGCCAAGACCAATTTCTTACAATTCCATTTGGAGGCCTTTTAAACTCAGTTGAGGCTAGTTAAAATCCACATCATATAATGGAGTCCTATTGTGTAGTATGATATGACTTTGCTCTCTGCTCTGCTCTGGGCCTGTTGTCCTTTTTCCCTATGGGTAGGGCCTTCTATACTTCAACTACATAAAGGTTATCCATCATGACATTCTGTTCAGAATAGCTGTCTTTCACTGTCAGCGTCTGTCAAACAGACAGGAGCGCTGTGTTGAGCTTAAAGCCTTTCTGACAGCAAATGTGTGGTATGAGATGGGATACAGACCCTTATTGCATCCCTATTTAGAGTAGGATGCTGAGTTAGCAAATTGTTGATACCCCCCACTCCCCCAGTCTCTCTTAGACAGATCCAATATCCCTGGGACCCTAAGACCACTTGTTCTCTCCACTTGTTTTACTGGTTCATTGAACTCGTAATCTGTATCGCCCATAACTGCCCTGCAGAAAAAATAATATAAAAAAGACACAGCAGTTCTATTGAAGCCTACATGCTGTTGCTTTTTGCTGTGAGTTATTTTATACCGTCTATCTAGGTATAATTTCTCATTCAATCCAAATGAAACATTGGAGTATTGTAAACTTAAACCCCATCCCTGTTGGTATTTAATTGATTAAGAAATTGCAACACATCAGATTCTGTGTTGCAATTTTTCAAATTAAGAAATGCATGATTACAAGCTCCCGAGTTGAATACAAGGACTCTATCAAGAGGCCAACTACCGACAAGTACTTATTTTTTACCGCTTACTAGAACCGAGGGGATGGCAGTTATTGCCACGCTTATATTTCAGAGCTCCTTGGCGATGTAATGAGTGTAGCCATTCGCCGAGAGTGAAATCTGTGGAGTGCTGAGATTTGCCGTGGAATGTACAGAGGCAGGCAGAGGCGTATTGGTCGGGAGGGCTGCTGACAGACGCATTGATGTAGTGCTCACTCCTTTGAGGGATGATGAGTGACTTTCTGTGTTGTTTAGAGAGTTCCAACCAGCTCAACCACCGCTCCACTAATACAACCCTGCAACATTCTGTTTGGCCTTCTATGTAACTACACATTTATCTCTCTGCTGCTTCCCTATTCATTTTGATGATCTTGAACCCAAACTCAATGGGTGGTTTTTGATTATCCATGCAGCACTTTTAATATGCAAACATTACACGAAAGCAACTGGAGAGCAGATTATGATTCAGGGGACGTCGTAGACAGATGCCGTGGAACCCTGTGATGTTCGGTTGATTAACGGCATGGATTGGCGTGCTCCTGCTGCTGACTATGTAGGTCAGGCGAATTAAATTGGGAGTTTTTCACTTAGACATAGTAGTGCCTGCACACAGCTTTAACAGCATGTAGCATGTCAACAGTAAAGTGCATGTCAAGAAGTCTTGACATGACTCCATTATGTGAATATGACTGTTCCATGTATGCTAAATGCTGTCGGACCTGGTTATATAGAGTCACTTTTGATCTTGGTGGAACATAAAGTGTCTTTGATGAGATTTGTAAAGCCAGTCGGAGCAATTTGTGCATATTGCCACTGGCAAAAATGTCATTTTTTGTCTGAGAGGTTGTTGTGTTCTCTGCAAATCTCTTTGGCCTCCTCTTTAGTCGTCGTTGCCTGAGGCCTGTCTGTGCGGCCTGTCTGTACGGCCTATGCGGCTAGTGTAGAACCAGCGCATTAGGGCACCGTGTCATCAAGGAGATGGATGGACAGTGGCTGTTGGGCTGGCTCTCTGATAGCGCTGTAGTTTCACAGGCGGCTCTTTCAACAGGGGAGACACGCCAGCAGCGGGGAGGATGGATGGGGTTGGATGAAGGGGGAGAGTCTGGATTAATGAGGGGCGTCTGGTGACTGATGGGGCGACATCAGTAGACGGCTGTTTCAATTTCAGCCTCCCACTCTACATCCTGTCTATGTTATTCATCAGGCAGAAGTACAGAAACTATTCTTGCTCCTCTACTCAAACCGCTTGTCACATTTTTGGGTTGTTCTCTTGTTTTCCGTCAGGAGCCAAGCGATAAGTCTTTCTCCCTATGCAACCTCTGGACCTTTCAGCAATTCAATTCTTACTTTAACGACTACAAACTGTATTTACTTGTGAAATTAGCTTTGGTTTCGTCTTTTCTATTAAGCTGTAAGGATGAGAGCTGCCGGTTTTTCATCATTGTCAGGATAAAGTGTAAGCTGACACAAGTGCCTCCCACTCCAGCTAACCAGTCCCGTGATGCCAGGTCATAAATTGTGGCCTCCGTTCCCTTCGGGTCCAACTCATTGCCCCCTCTCTCCTTCCTCATCCTATCCAACCTTCCCAGTGGGACCATTATAATCAGTAGGATGGTGCTGCCTCCACACTGAAGTAGAGGGGGGGGCACCGTGAAGAGCAGAAGAGGGAGAGAGGAGAGGAGGCATGAGGAGAGAGGGAATGAGAGGAGATGTGAGGAGAGGGGGAAGGGACACAAGGAGCACATTAACTATTTATGGGTCTACTCCCATGGCTAATGGGAATTACATCTGTTTTAATTATTGATGGCTTAACCGGCTGTCTTTATAAGCATCTCCTCTGGGGACTGAACTGCCTGACAGATGTATTCCATTGTTGTTGTTGTTGTTGTTGTTGTTGTTGTTTTATGTATGATATGAAAGCACATGTGGATTGGTCTTCCACAGATAATATTTTGGTTGGAAGTGATGGTCTCTAAATTAATATTTTCTTCTTTCCTAAATCATTGCCATGACTTCATTTAATTCTGCATTTTATGCAATGGATTATGGAGAGAGACACAGTGAGATGAAAAACAGAAACAAAATCAGGTTTTCTACCATCGTATGTCCTGCCTGGGGCTTGTGTGGATGGGAAAATCTTTAAGGTAATCTTACTGTACTGGTTTGATATGACCATTGGTAGATGTTACAAACTCGAAATAGCACACAGTCTAGATGGATAAATCTTTGGAAAATGAACCAGTGCACCTGCATAGATAGGAAGAATATCTATGTTAGATTTTTCTTAAAACAGAAAGTCTTTATCTTTCAAGGGAACAGATTTTATGTTAGCTGAAACTTGGCCGGCTTGCGTTTCTGCGTTTTTCTCTTGCCAGTTATCTCTTGAGTCTTGCTGTACTCAGATTTGTTGCCAACTGGCCCTCAGTCAGCTCCATTGTGAGAAGGTATTGGTGTAGCAGATGGCACTGAAGCCTGAGGTATCTTCAGAAAACAGAGGTCCTGGCTTTGTTGCAAGTCTGAGGAAGATTATTTTCACTCCAGATGAACTCGAGTTTGTGTGTGTGCTTTTCTTGCATTGCAGTGTGAATGGTCTGTATGCAGTGTGTCAGGATGTGTACAAGTTCAAGTCCCTATATTTATAAATGAAGTTGCTCTGAATGAAGTGATCTCTCTTTCTACATTCCTCTAATGGGCCCTCAGAGAGTTGCTTTTGAAAGGCAGAAGAAGACACAGACAGTTATCAGTACCTGCCTTCTGCTAGCCATCATTAACGTCACCCCAACCAGACATTTATCACCTGCCATTGCTGGACTTTTATGATGAATGTCTAATAAAAGACACAAAAAGCATGATTTTTGTTTTACATTAAACTTCATTGTCCTGTATATTAGAATATATTGAGCTGTCCAAACATGTCCATGTTCAGATGTGCTGATGCATGTGCGCTAAACTGAGGTTGCGCCTTCTTATTGCCAAAGATGTAGACGTCCTTAAGTATCAGCCTCTCCTCGCTGAATTACAGTCTGGCCTTTTCTAGACGAGCCCGCTGATTAATGGGCCCTATTAAACGCCGTCTGCTGGACGTGGATTGTGGGAGGAGGCGGAGAAGACAAGTTGCGGGGATGGGCAAGGGCTTGTCCTGCCTCTGATGGATGGTCTCAGAAATGGTCCTTACCGCATGTGTCATACAGCATCTGGAGATGTATTGATGTGCTACAGGGGAGCCAGCACTGTTACAGCAGGTTGTATCAAAAACTGAGAGAGAGGGAAGTAGGAATAGGAAAGACAGCGTGTCAATGTCGAGAAAGGTACCTCTGAATTCAGGTGCACCGGAAGTAAAATGGATAATAGAAGAGAGTAAGTAAACTCAGCCAGGCAATGAACAAGTATATTAATCAACTAAGTGACAAATACTAATAGGGTGATGAGTGGATCTAAATGAAGAGAAGTGGTCCAGTATCTTTTACTGAGGTGTTATCTTACTAACAGTGTATTATCGTCCTCATTAGAGCATGTCCCATGGTAAATTATTGATCAGCTATGCAGAGATAAGTAACTCACCAAAGGCGTCATGCTGAGCCTTGAGGGTCCACACACACACACACACACACACACACAGTTAATCATTGTTTACTCTCACACCACCATGTGTCAGTCCCAGTGTTAATGTATATTTAACAGGCTCACTGAATGTCCCTGACTACTGTTTAGTGTAATAGAATGCTAAACTCCAGAGACTATGTGGTTTATTAGCACACTAATGGCTGTTAATGTCAAAATTGTGTTAGAAGTGCTATAATGGAATAATGCTTCCCTCAATTTCTTTGTGGTTTGCTGACGAAGGAAAAAGGGAGTTCCCTGCCCTCTCTCGATTTTTTTTTATTTTTTAATTCTGATTCTATTGTTGGCATTATGTGCCCAATAATCATATATCAGCAGACAATAGTATATATGACCTGTGTTCGGTCCCTTGTTTGTGTTTAGTGAATTATTACCGGCATTGCCTAATGTCCTGCAATTGTCAGTATTGAATTCTCCCATGGGCCAACACATTTTGCATCCCATTGTTATGAAATGGTGTCACATAAAAATGTGTGTCTGGGGGCACAAAGCTGAAAACATGGGACTTATGCAGCATGACATTCTACCTCATCTTTCCAACATGACTTGTGATTAAAGGAAAATATACACTAGGAATGCACTCCCACTTGGGTGATTGCTATGTTGTTGTTTTTTTTCTTGTCTGCTTTTATGTGACTGGTTGACTGTAAAATTGAATTGCCTTTTTTTGATAAACAATGTTGTCTGAATTTAACAAACCTCCGGTATTATTGATCCACCTGCCTTAGATTTTCTGGAATATGTTTCCATATTGCTGTGGCAATATCACTAACACCTAGTCTCAGACCGGCATGTGTGGATGTGCGCATATACAATCATACAGTAACCGTGTGACCAGGTCAGGGTCTCTTGGTTCATTAACTCTCTCCTCTTAGTGGGACAGACAGATAACAAAATATGGAACATGATGAATCCGACTATTCCCCGAGGTAATTTTCTCTGGCTTTGTTCCCTGCCTTTATTCCCTGTGCATAAACTGGATTGTCATCGCTCTACATTTGTGTCTGGTTTTATGGCATTTTGATTGAACTCGAGCAGACTCAAGGTTAGATGCACCTTTCAACAAATCCTTGTTCTTTCTAGTATAACATAGGCAGAGCTTTTTTTTAATTAGTGCTTGGTAAATGCATGCTGTTGATCTAGTGGATAAAAAGGATGGGGCTCATCCTCAGCCTGAATATGCCTTGTTCTAGTCCGAGGAGCATTTTTTGGTTTGTATTGTGATAAAGTAGCTTCTCAATAAACTGCTACATACATTGTGGCGATATAAAGTGCTGGTCTATGTCCTCGAGAGGAAACAAAGGGAACACTTGCTTGGTAAGTTGGGATATAATTGAGTGTGCAGTCATTGATTTTCTTGTCTCTCCTCTCTTGCAGGTAAGTGGATGTGTTTTGCCGCGAGGGGTCCGAGGGGCTGCGGGGTGGTAAGTGCGGAATCACGTAGAACACAGAGCCATTTCTCAACATAGGACATGCTCCCACTACTATTTATACCCAGACATTCTGAATGGACTGCTGCTCCGCTAGACACCATATATTGTTTTTGCTTTCTTCTGTGTGTCCTCTTGGAGCATAACATAACATGATGAATGGATAGCTGTTAAGGTGAAAAGGTGACATTTGTAGAATGGATTCTATAGTCTTCAATGTATCTGAAGTCAATCAAATATAAGCAGCTAATGGATTTTTCTGCTTGTCAGTAGCATCTGTCAATGTTTATATCCTTGTCGTTTTAAAATGATTCACCACTAAAAAAGGAGCAGTGCATGGAGTTACTGCCAGTTAACTTTATCTTAACTTGCAGTCCATAGCAAAACACCTGCATCCCCGTAATGACTCCCCATGGCACATTGACGAAGCATCTTCTTTACAGAACAATAACATGACTTGCATGCATTTAAAATTGACGTTCTATATTCAATAAAATGGCTTCACTGCTCCCCTTCACAATACTTAAAAAGGCTGCAAATTATTCCCTCTCTAGCTCTACCGCGCTCTCTCGCTCTCTCTCGGGATTAACCTCTGCCCACTAAGAAACACTCTTAAAGCCCCAAACCGGAAAGCTGAACAAAGCTAATGACTGTTCAGCTGGCGTATCTCGCTCTGTGAGTGACACAGAGATAAAGCACACCACAAAGTGAAAGTGAAATAATTGTTTAACAGACAACCTGACAAGCAAGACAAAGGCAGAAGTGGCCAAATAAGACCTCTTCCCTTTTGATTATGCAAAGCAGTTCTTCCTCCATCCATCACACGGTGCATTGTGGGTAGTCATTACTGTAGAACAGTTTGATTGGCCAGAGACATACGCTTTTGTCGGATTGGATTTGTCCATTCGGCTACAGGCATATGGGTATCTGTGCCAGCAAAGTTAATGGGAGGGTGTTTGTACAGTATGTAGCTGACAGCTGCTACTGTACAGCTCCATTTACTTTATACACAACAACAGATAATTGGACTCAACCCATATGTCCTAATATAGACTTTACGACCCATTGCCTAAATACTTTGTACCACTGTGCAAGAAGAGGCTTTATGAGTTGGGGTATGCTAGTATGTGTAGGCATCATAAGTAGGTGACCACTGTTGTGTCTGTGCTGTGCACTTTAGTGTGATTAACCCTTGTGTTGTCTTCCAATCAACGATGATTTTTTGTTTTTACTTTTTCCAACGTTTTAAATTGTTAAATTTTTCTTGTACGCATTTTCAGCGCTTATTTCTATGTCCCATATTTTCTGATATAAAATAAAAAGTGAAAACGGGTCAATGTGACCTGAAGTCAACACAAGGGTTAAATACCATAGAGGAGATTACAGTTAAATGCAGTGGATGATTTGTGTCTATGATCATAATTCGAGCAGAGACTGAGCAGATATTCTGTGATTACAAAAGCAGTCTTTGGGTGAATGCACATAGATGGAACAAAAGTCCAAGAACAAAGCCAACCTCGAACAAAAACTAGTTGTTTATTTAGTAGAAATCCACTGCCGTCATCTCCGGAGACTTTACAGCACAAGATCTACAAAAGGCCAACCACGCTGCAGGTAGAAGCAGACAAGGAGAGAGCGTGACGGAAAAACACAATTGTCCCGCAAATTCGAAAAGGTCACACTGTGGACACATCTCCACATGTGCGTGGCCCTGCATCTGTTAGGCTCAGCTTGCCTCCTCGCCACTTATGTCTTTCCACCACACGGCCCACACATGACGACTAAAAACTCTGTACTCCAATGTTTAAAAGCTTCAATACACATTCGATCACAGACAGCGAGAGAGCTATGGAATTGATTATGTTGTGCATGATGATAAGAAAGGAGATTTCCAGGACTTTATTTAAGCCTCTTGTGGCCTAGCATGCGTTTAGGATGGTTTCTCCACATGGGATGAGTGTTATTCCGTGCGTATGCATTCATTTCTGGTCTTCATCCAAGTCACATGCATACAAGGAGGTGAAAGGCCAGACGAGAGGGATGCACTACCTCCTGATAAAGAATTTAGAGAGACACAGGGTTTGTGAAAGTCCAGTGGTCAAGTTGCTCCCAGAACATTCAAAATATAATTTTTGTGAAACTACATTTTCTCTGGCGGAAGCATCAGTTATCAATTATCCAATTAGTTTTCATGTCTTGTGGAAAAAACAAAGCAATCAGCTGGATGTTGTTGTTTTGAACTCTTAAATCTCCAGCATATCAAATATTTTCTGATGAAGGTCAGGCTAATTACTATAGGGATGTAATGTGGTTTTCCAAATTGATAAATCAGTAGTTTACATTAGCATTTCCGTTTTGAGCACAGGGGGAGTAACGTTTCATTTTAGTTTTTGACCTTTTTTAATTGATTTCTTCCCTGTGGTTGTGCAGGTGTCGTAAATATCAGGATGTTCAGGGAAACAATTAACCTTCATGCAAAATGATTTACATATTTTAATCTGCGTCATCGATTTTAAAAGTACCTCATTATCAGGGGCAAAAAAGGGCTTCTTTTCGATCCGATTTTTATTCCTGAAACAGAAATACAATTATTTGTTTGGTTATTTATCCTTATGGTAAGCATATCTCAGTGTTAGATTAAATAGTTTTTGCTGTCAAAATGTCTCATAAATAAATCAAAACTCGGGATGTCAGAGTTATTCCAGAGAAGTGGCACAGATCAGCCAAAGTGAAACTCCAATCTGGGACAGTTAATAATCAGTTTGTGCTCTCCAAAGCCTCAGCTAGAAATATCACACACAGCAGTGTCTCTGTGTTTCCTTCTCACAACATTTGCCCCGAGCAAATCCAGATTTTTAAATTACTTGTCTGTGATCCCCTCTCGGTAAGTCCACACACACTTTTACACATGATTCGTGCATGGTGGGTGGATTGGGAGTTAGTTAGTTCAGTGTGCAGAACACAAACACACTACCGAGAGGCCATGCGTCCCAAATTAGACCTTGCAGACTCACTGACATTCCAACTGAAAACAACTCTCCCTTGGACACCGTTTGCATGTATGCAATGTCTCAAATGTCTTCCCAAGGTCTCTACAGTGCTAATCTTAACCCTTTTAGAGATTATGTGCTTCTAGATGTAATCTGTTTTTTTACAAATGTTTCAAATAGGAACGTCTTTTTGTCTTTATCCTCCAGTGGCTTTTATCTCTGGAAACAATTGCAGTATACGTAAACTAGTGCCTTGTGTGCAAAAGCTGTTATAAAGGAAAAGCTAATCAGGATTCAAAGAGGAGACAAAGCCCTGCGTTTGACGATACATTCCTGGAATCTCAAAAGTGTGCCTGTGAGGAATGTGTCGGGAATGCGTGTATCATGTTCAGATTGCCTGTAGCTGACACGACCGTTCGCTAAGCCTCTTAAGCCGCCCCTCCACCGCAACTGTGTGTTGTGTTGACATTGTCTCTGGCAGGACGCTGCACTGCACCACCGTTGACAAGCAACACGATGACACAGTTTGCAACCAATAGCAATAAAGTTGTATTTGGAGTGATTTTTTATTTTTTTTATTTAATTTTATTCTTGCTGGGTGTCAGTTCAGTCTTTTATTTATTGCCGTTGAGCTTCAGATGTTTGAAAGAAAGTTCAAAAAGCGTTGAGGTGGTCTTGAGGAGAATAATGCCAAGATGACCCTGAAGCTTCATGTTTCCTTTAGGATTTTTTTTAGCAGTGTGGGCAGATCTGTCGGAACCCCCCCGCCCCCAGTCCCACGGCCCGCCGCCAAATGTTTTATGCATTAAACGGATCTGACAATTCGCTGCAACACAAACAAATATATTTATTCACCTATATTCACACATGAGGCATATTTTCATTTCGTTTTGATTGAACTGTATTTTTGAGGAACTATAATCTGTAGGCCTACAAAATTAATGTTTTGTTTATGGAGGAAAAAAAGGGAAGCGGCGCACGGTCCGAGCAGCGCTGCGCAGTGCGCACCACAGCAGACACAAAAACGGAGGCAGTGCCAGGTTAGGTTATAAATGTTCAAATAACATACTTTTAATTGTTATTTGGCTGTGAATTATGTTGAATGAATTTCCCCCAATATGTTTCATGAATGTATGAAATAATCACGGTTTAGCCTACTATGCCATGATATGATATCAAGGGCGTTGTATTGAATCAACAGCCATGTGCAATTTAGCTAGCAGGTGAAGGTGAAACTAAAAAGAACTGTGCAAGAACTATAGACTAATACAGGCTTAAATGAACTGACAACATAAGTTATACGACTTACAGTTCTCAAGGATGCACACATGCCATCTCAACCGGTCCTCCGGACAGCCTGTCTCTTTTTTCTTTCTCCCACTCGTGTGCCCACTCGCGCAGCATGTACACTAGAAAGGATGAAGGGTTATGTTTGTATTCTTTCATATTTGAGAGATGACCGAGTCAGAAGCTTGTGAGATGTGACTTAAGGGAGGGTTGGTGAGGGATTGGGAGGCAGCAATGTGTAGAAGATTCAGTCTGTCTGTGTTGATGCATTCAGAGTCCAAAACTGATAATCCCTTAGCTAAAGCTTTATGGTAATGTTTCATAATAATACCCCAGTTTTTATTGGGGCCAGTCTTGAACATCACCTGTATTAATAAAAAACAAAAATCGTTCAGAATATACCCAAAAGGTATTTTTATGCTCCTATTTGTTCCATCATTTCCTACAATAAACAGTATTCATTATTTAAATTTAGCTGATATTTTAGCACACTAATATTTATAACACTGCAAGTTTCGCACCCTGTTTGTCATACAAACATAATATTTCATGTTCTGATCACAATGCCAAATCACAAATCAGCCAAAACAATGGCTGCTTTTACGCTGCTGGAGGTTCTAGTTGAAACAATGCAGCACTTTTAGTGTTCCAACACACTCCTCCACACAGATGAATATACTTTTATAATGATACCAATGATAGCAATATAGATTGAAACTTTTGCTGTAATTGTGCCATTATTCCATCAGCAGTCATTTGTCATTGTGGCACTCATTCAGAGAGCCTCATCAGTGATTCAAGGTGTGCAGTTTTCCAGATAAATCGACAGTCTGCTCTGCATTCTCTCTAGCTTTCACATAATTGCGAAGGCACAGGTGTGTCTGTGTGTATCTATCTGCATGTGTTGCACGTGCCCACATCCACTGGCCCATGTCAAGACCAAAAACGTTCACTTTAGTCACAGATGGCTTGGATTTACCCTGGTGCACAGAACTCTTTGCACTGCAGTGTTGCTTTAAACTGGGAATTTCAGTTAAACCTCACACAGGGAGACCAAAAACAGCAGAAAACCACAATAGCTGTTGACTGGATGAACATTCAGAGATTTTCCCATCATGGTTCGGCACCTTTGTCAAATCTTTGCCGTGGTAGAGAGGTTGGCTTGGTATTCCCATTTCCCCTCAGACCTGCGGTTTATCCATTCATTAGTTTGTTAAATACCGAACCGTCTGTTTGGTAAACTTGTCGATTGTAACAACTGTGCCCCGGCGTCCCTCATACTGCTCTCTACAGTTGTTAGTAGCACAGACTGAGGGCCACCATTCATGCACAAGCAACCATGTAATATGGTTTGGTTACTTGTCACGCATCACTAAAAATAACTTGTGATCATCCACAGTGGAGGGACATCTCAGGAAGAACATTTGATATGTATTTGCATATCTTACACCTGTCCAAACTGACAAAATTGTCAAGATCAAATGAGGTACAGTGTTGTCGGAATGTAAATATTAAATTAGGGAGGACCTCGAAGCCTTCTTTAGATGAAGATGATGGCAGAGAAAGAGGTATTTGTGCTGTGATGAAAATCTTGCAGATAAACATCCTTTCTTATGGTAATTAGATGACGCGATGGATGACAGCTATTGGCTGTGGCAGTGAAGAGTGCTCTTCAAGAGCCAATGGCTTTTGTTATCAATGGCTGGCAGCTGGAAAACCCATAAAAAAATAGAAGCCTTCAAGAGGCACTGGGCCCTGAAACTGATTTTATGTGGGACTCATTTTGCCAGCCAGAGTGGAAGAAGAGAGAGATGTGGTTGTCTGCAAAATGGCCTCAAGAGCACCACTAAATTTCCTGAGGAGAAATGGGAGTCATTACAAGTAGCTCATTCAGAGTGGGATCATCAGTTTTTGAATGTTATTTTTGGCTTGATCCTGGGTTTCTCATCGTTTAATGCTGCATAGAATATATTTTATGTTGAAATACTGGACAAAGAAATGAGGTTTTGCTATATTTAGTACCTCTTTCCATTGAATGTCAACTAGTAAATCTCCGAGGGGATTTGGTGGGTTTAGCACTGTGTGTATTAATTTGTCAAATGTAAGTAAGTACTGTGTCACTCCGCTGCTGTTTGTATTTATTTAATTATCTCTGTCTGCTAAACTACCACCTTTGTACAGCTGTTACACACAAAGCCTTTAGAGCTTGTTGTACTCTCTACCCCAGTCACTTGTGAGACCGTTTCACATTTCCATTTGAGTTTGTCTAATAATGTGCATTTGTTTGTATGTGTATGTGTTGTTTGTTGGCAAAATCTATACAATTTGCGGTTTCAGAATCCTGCCTGCAAATCAAATGTTATGTGCTTCTCATAAATATACACTGCAATCAGTTTTCTGATTGAAACTGAAGAGCACCACCACCATATATTATACATGCAGCATTTACAGTAGCCCCTTTTTATTGTTTTCTGCCTTTTGTGTCGTTCTAATTTTGTCTCTTTTGTCCTCCACACCAGAGACTGGGTGTTTCCATCCTGATTCAGCAGGCGACCAGCATTGCTAATAATTCCTGGCAATCCCAGACCTCAAGTCTGATCAATAGGAGAGACAGATGCAGCAGGCTGCCATCCAGCCCAGTCCTGATGCTGCTATTAAGAGTCTGCTATTAAGAGTCCCCTTCGCTAACACCAGAGCCACATACCATCCCTCCTCCTCCTCCCCCCATACACCACTGACGGATGACTAATAGTGCCGTAATTGTGAGCCACAAATTGAAGTTTGTTTATTTCTCAAGAGGGGTTCATGGTTTGGACCATGGTTTGTAATCAATTACTGAAGTTGTCTTATGAACTCTTTTTTTTCACAGCAGTTTATTTAATTTAATTTTTTATTTATGTATTTTGCCAGCATACTTGAATTGTCAGATTATGAACAAAACATCCAAAATGCTCGCTAGTGCTGCCTACAGTGTGGTGGCAGCTGCCATTTTCATTGTAATCTATAACATATGTTCCCATCTCTGAGGCCACCACAGTTCAGTCATTTCCAGAGGAAGCTTTGCTTTACTGAAAGCCGCTGGCAAACAGATGGAGTGCCAACTGGAAGTGCTTCCTAGTGAGAGTGCAAAAAAGAATTGATTGCACAATAAAGTCTTACCACATATAACAAAAGTAGCTGGTATGTCAGAGCTTCCTTGCCAGCCATTTCTTCCAACCTCTGTTAGGTAATCCATGTATGGTTCAGTTAGAATGCCGGAAAAGATATCTATGCAAAAAAAGGGTGCAGCAATTAGCTATTATCCATTTTCATACCCCTAGAGCAGTCGTGGAAAGGTGGAGGGTTTTTATGCTCAGGGCAGAGAATAAAATAGTATGCAGGGTAACCTCGCATGTGAAGCTGTGACCTTTTAATGGTTTGGGTGTCTCGACCCATTGCATTAGAGATGCAGTGCCCTCTTTGTACACCTTTTTAGAAATGGAATTGAAGCAACACAAAGAGTCTGCTGCTTAAACAAGCCTTGGGGAGTTGAGGCAGTGGATGGTTTTATTATCAAATGTAGAGTGTTTTTTTTTCCTCTTAAGCTGCCTTTCTTGATCAGTCTTGGCTTGATTTTATATATTGCTGCTTAGATCTTTGTTCGGCTATTGCTAAGTCCTGAACTGAAGGGTGGCTAAACAGACGATGTATAGCAGTGCTGTAACTCCCGGGGGATTACAGTCCATCTTCTGTTCTTTTTCAATAATATAGATTAGATTTAGCTTTTTATTCTCCTTTTGATTCACTTACCTAAACACACAGATTTTATTTGATCAAGCAGTCTGCCATTATCCTCTGTTTTATTTCCTCTTTGGGAAAAACAACTACAATTTACACAAAGGCTATGCAGGAATTTCTTCTAACAACTAAATTAATACTATACATCTCATTACAAAGGGGATTTAGTCCAAATTTTGTAAAGGGACTTAGATTAAAGCTGAGTGCCTAATCCCTGTCAGCCCATAGCTGAGCCCTATTGATGAATCATTCTCTCTTGAGAGGTAGAGGGGATCAATATGCAAACAGGATCATTGATCCTGACTGCTTTGAAGTCATGTCTCTCCCAGCCAGAGATCGCCATCTCTCAGATCCCCGCTGTCACACAAACCCCTCTGTCCCCTGCTGCCTCGTCTGCTTAATGGCTGTCATAAAACAGCAACAATGTGTGCAGATTATGTGGCTGTGTATTAGGAGTTAGCAGCCAACTTTACAGACTGCGTTTTCCATTTTATAATTCATTTTATGCTTATATCAATGTGACCACAGTAATGGGAGATGTACAGATATATTTCTTTCAAAAAAAGGAAGTGATGAAGTCATTTATACCACAATGGTGTTTATTGAGTAGATGTCCAGTATTGTGTACATAATTACTTAAAGGATTTGGGAGAAAGATGAGGCTCAATGATGAGGTATGAAGTCCTAATATCCAGTGTTTTCACCGCAGTAACATGTCCCAGATGTTCAGCACAGGGCTCCAGGGAAGGTTTCACCAGTGACATCATCATAGCGGTCCAGACAGACATGGGTATCCCTCCGACGAGCAGGCCACCGTATTATTATGTGGTTCTCTTCAGGACTTCTCTGTCTCTCTTAAAAACCATTTGTAATAGAAGAGAGATTCAATATACCCGAGGTGTGGAAATCCAACTTTTCCAGCCCGGCATACAGATAGTGATCATTTGACTTAGAGAAATGCAACAAAGCAAACCAAGAATGTTTTTCTGTTTTCCTGAAACCAGTCTTAGTTTTCTCAGTAACAAGTTTTTCTTTCCTTTTTTCTTTTTCTGGAGAAACCAATTCCTCTTGCTGCCACAATGTGCTGACAGAAGCAGTTATCACAGTTCCCAATAATGTGAGCATTTCCACTGGTGAGCACAATGAAAGGCTTTGGGAAGTCTTGTCAAATCCATTTATTTTACATCAATGGCCTATAATGAAGAAGACACAATGGGATTTTGATTCCCTGGTTCAATAGTAGAATTCATTATTTCTTTGATTTTGGCCAATTCTTTTTTTTATTTTTTATTTTTTTTACAAACGTGGTGAATGACAATCAAGGTTATATTGGTATTTCACATTTTCATTATTTGAGAAAGTAGTACATTCTCAACCAGTGTAAACATCACTAGCATAAAAGCAAGGCATCTTTTGTTGAGTGGATCTATTTTGAGTTGAGGCTTTTGTTGGGGACCAAGAGTCTGGTTAAACCTGATTTTAACCAAAAGGCCTCAGATTAAACTGACCTCTGGATACAGGACATACATGTGCTCAGAGACAAAGGAATCTTGGCCTGCATGTAAACCCCAAAGCCGGGGTAATTCACACCTCTATGCGAAAGTGCCAGCCAGAAGGGAAACGCCTCACAACTGGCAGGAAGTCAAAGAACTACAAGATTGTAGTCTTCACCCTTTCAAGAGTTTCGAGTCTTCCTATTGGTTCAGCGGCACCATAAACACAGCAGGGGATCTTAACCTATAGAAGCCTGATCCTAGGAAAATCCTCGTCTTCCATTGCAACTCCGTTGCTGAGGGGAGCGCACAAGCGCGTGTGCTGAACTTCCATTTTCTGGAGAAAGTGGATTTTATTTCGGTGGATCCTTGAAAACGCACCAGTGTTTTCATATCTGCAGTGAGAAGGAAACAACGTTTTTCTTCTCAAAGTCGACTAAACTTCCCCCTTTCTGCCTTTTTGGAGGAAGTTTCTCCGTGGCTGCTGACGAGCGCCAAGGGATTTGTTCTGTTTCATTTCTGTGGAAATCTATGGACAGAAACAAACGGACTGAACACACCGTAAGAAGGCTTACGTCTGGGCAGAGATAAGTAGTGTGTTTATTAATGAGCAAAGGGTTCGCTACCACTTGTTGCCATTAAGGTGATCTGATTTAATCATGTACTGGTCCATATGTGATTATTAATCTGTTCTGTGAATGTATAACTGATCACTATACTGTTCGATTTTTGTTGTGTTAAGTAGCTTGGTAAACCGTAATCGCTACCTGCTTAATCACTCCTTTCACGTAGTTTTAATTACTGTCTGCGATAGAATCGCGAAATCAGCTGTTAGTTTCCCTCAGTAAGTCAAAAGTCTCAGTCTGTCCTAACTACACGTGTGGTCCAGACCTGAGTAGCTGAGGGGGGCGGGTCATTATCGATAACTAAGATCAGAGTGCCTCTTTTCTTTACTCTTCTTCTTCTTCTTTTACTAACACACACACACACACGACACAGGCTAGCCGCGTAGCTCCCGAGCTAACGCTGTAGTTTAGCCACGTGGAATCGGCTTACATTCGTACAGAGCTAACACAGGAACTAGCTACCATACTGGCTAAGCGTGCGCGTTGCCTAGCAACCCCCCGGCTTCTTCGGCCCCTCTCCGTGCACCCAACACCACTACTGCCCTCTTGAGGCTAAATACTTTTGTGCAGCTCACAGGAGTAGCCATTTTTGGAGTTGTTTTTGTTCGTTTTGATTGTTTGCCGATTTGATAAAGTTATTAATAACCATATTCATAACTTTATTAATATTGATAAAACATCTTTGATAATTTGCCAATGATCAAATCTGTACCCTACGAGAATCCTACACTTTCTATTTGATTTGATTAAATGGAGAAATCTGTTTAGGAATATGTTTGTCTGTTGGGCCACTTTCAGTCAGGTGCAGTTCCAACATCATAAAAATAAATTTTGGATTCTGTGCACTGAACATGTTACTCCCAAGTTCAGCATTACATTCTAAAGGCCCATGCATTTTGTAGAACCTAAAGAAGCTAAATTGCAGAAATGTTTTGAAATAACATTCAACAATTATTTTACTATCTTTTATATTTAGCTAATTATTATGTCTAACACTAAAACACAAGATCTTAATGTTTGAATAATACTCTTCTCCCCAAACAGGGCCATATACTGAATGTAGTGGCTATATCAACATTTAGACGGCATCTTTGTGCTGCCTTGTGTGTTCTCTCCCACTGACAGAGAAAGAAGCCGAACAACCCTGAGCTCAGCTCAGTAAGGTTGCGCCCTGTCAGGCTGAGCACGGAGGTTTGAGGGTTGTGTTTTTGTGTGCGAGTAGAACTAGGCAAAGTAATGATCGGCACCACACCCGCTCACCTTACAAAGGAAATGTGAATGTGAATTGGGCCGAAATGAATGACCAGCAGGAGCTTTAGCCAACGCAGACCCCCTTGGTGCCTATTAAAAGGCATAGTTGTAAGCTGCCCTTAGTGACATTTTACATGTAGATGTATTCTGCTCTGCACAGCCCCACATAGTATATTGATTGACCAAAAAGATCAGTGAAGGTCACAGTAAAGCCTGTTTTACAGTTCTGCGGAGGCTCCACGCAAAGCTTTCGCCGTAGCCTACGTTAAGTGGCCTGATGTTTATACTTGGGCGCTGGTGTGTGTGTCGAGCCGGCATCTGTGTGTGAGGGGAGTGGGGGATAGAGCGAGGGAGAAGTGAGAGAGTGACGGCGATTAGCTTTGGAGCGAGTACCGACTCTAGAGTCATAGTGAGAGAAACAAAGTGTCTCCCCTGTGTTTTCTGACCAAGGTGGGAAATCTGTAGCAGGACAAGTTAACCCTCTCCTTGATTTCATGTTGTTAATGAAGAAGGAGAACCAGGAAATGAGTCAGGGGAAATGCAACGCTACCAAGCAATGGCCGAGCGACGTGCGTCGCTGCGATGTGTAGTTACATTTTTCGAGAGGTGCACGTCAGGCTACGCCGTAGGGTCCGATGTAGACGCAGAGGACGTCTGGACGTAGACGTAGACGCCGATTCTACGCACAACCATAAAACAGCCTTAAGGGAATGTCATTGAGGTCACAGAAAAGTATTTGTTTTTTCAATTCAAGATGGATTGAATTTAAGCACATGGAAGGCATTTGGGTGTAAATTCATGTATACTGTTGGTGTATTGAGAGACCAAAATAATAAGGACAATGGCCTTACTGAATTATCTAGATGTGCAGAAAGACCCTCTGTGACTGCTGCATTAGCTGTGGTCTTTTCCCCACTGGCTTACTCCTTAAGAGAATATTCTGACATGGGGAACAGGTGCAATCTCTACAAAGGAGGGTTGATCTACTAATTCTCACATATACACAGTATAGTATGTAGCACACACACACACACACACACACACACACACACACACACAGCAGTGTACAAAATCCTAAGAACCGAGGCTCTGTACTAAAGCAGAGTGTCTATGAACCACTACACCTCGGCTAATCAAATTCTCACATGCAGCAGTTCTGCTCTCAGCCCTGAGTATACACCAAGAGTTTGCTAGCATTTATTCCCCCCTTGCTTGTAATGGAGGTGCTTGTCTGTACAGACAGAGGCATCTTTGTCTACAACCTTTCACAGCCTTGGCCTGTTTCATGCCCCTGCCATTCTGCTCGTAGCAACCAACACCATCAATCCCAGCCTGGAGGGAGTTGTTTATTTGAACAAGGCGGTCGATGGCACAGATTGCCCAGCGAGGCTGTAATTACACCGAAATCTAAAATGGCAGCACTTGGAAATGGATGAACTGGTCAATAAGTCACACTGCAGCCTTCGAGTGTGAACCCCGTGTTCGCACATCTGGTAATTTTCACCCTTCTGTGCAATTAACACTCAGAGTAGACGGCAACAATTGATTGTTGTGGTGTTAACCGAAATCTAAAGTTATGTTAGAAATCAATGTTTGTCTGCGTCATGGCAATTGCTCATATTTCCCTGGCTGTTTATTTAAAGGGGAGTTAATTGGAGATTGAGGTTTGTGTAGTTTTGTCCTTTGTGTTGTGTGTTATATCAGAGATGGGAGAGGGCAGTGACATGGCTTTAGTTCAACATCAACATGCTCTAATCGGGATGTGCTTAGTGTCTACAAGAAGATTTGCATGTGGTTTTCACATCAGTAAACACAACAGTAATATCATATAGCTTTAACTATAAATATGTTTTATGTTGTTAGAAAACACACAAAAAAACAAGATACTGTTAGTAGCCTTTTCTGACCAAGAGCCTTAAAGCTGCGCATTTCCCAGCACATTCAGAGCTAAGTGGATGTATCTATTGTAGCATGTGAGAATTTCTTTTGTGTTGTTTTTGTTGCTGTTGTTAGTATGCAGCGGAAATGTCATCGGTTGGCCATAAAATATGAATGTAGAGTTGCAACTATCATTTTAATTATTGATTAATCTAGGGTGACCATATTTTGATTTCCAAAAAAGAGGACACTCGGCTTGGCCTCGAGACAAATCCAGACAGTGGTGATTCTCAGAGGTTAATGAACATGCTTTATTATGCCTCAATTGTGCAAAAATAACTTCTGTAATAAAATAAAATCTGTAACAACATGTAACAAAATAATAGATCTCTTTTAAAATAAATAAATAATATGAAATAATGTTCTAAATATGACCTCTTCTGTGTTAGAAAATCCAGCTTCAACAAAATATCTCTTAATACCTTTTCAATGTAATAAGATAAATAATAAAGACACTGAAACATATGTGCCAGCTTTGCACATGGTGCACTCCGCCTCCCACTTGGAGGGACATTTTTTTTGCAGTTCAACTGAAGCAGCACTAGTCTTGTTTTATGGTTGTAAGTGGACTGATGTTTATACTTGTGCGCTAGTGTGTGCATCGAGACGGCGTGTGTGTGTGTGTGTGTGTGTGTGTGTGTGTGTGTGTGTGTGTGTGTGTGGGGGAGTGGGTGATATAGAGCGGGGGAGAAGTGAGAGTGACAGCGAGCGATTCCTACCGACTCTAGAGTCATAGTGAGAGAAACAAAGTGTCTCCCCTGTGTTTTCTGACCACGGTGGGAAATCTTTAGCAGGAAATGCTTCGGCATTTTGTGTGTAATGCTGCTCCGCGGTCTGCCCTGGTCCCTGTCTGTCTGCCCTGGTCCCTGTCTGTCTGCCCTGGTCCCTGTCTGTCTGCCCTGGTCCCTGTGTATGTGCGCGTCGCAGAGCCGCTCACAAGGCAGCCTCTCGGGAATTACGTCACACAACAAAGTAGCCTACCGTAGTATTGTGTTGAGCAAAGTGCCTGTCAATTTAAGTACACGCTTAATGGTCCCATGAAAAACAGTGAAAACTTTAATGAATTTATAAAAACCCCCCCGGACGCCCCGGACAGTAGGTAAAAAGTGGACATGTCCGGGCAAAAGAGGACGTTTGGTCACCCTAATTAATCTTTTATTATTTTAATTGTTATACTCCTAAACGGGCATTTTAAACAGAAAGTTGAACAACCTGTGATTTTTGTTGTTGTTGATAAACAATGTAAATTATAAATACATTATCTGAATAATTGATTAGTTTAATGTTTATTAACTAACCAATTAATTGACTAATCATTTCAGCACTACATTGGTAGTAGTACTACATGGTAAGTCGTGGTCGTTTTAGGGCTTCCTCTCAGAGGGGTTCAGGTACACAGACATATTCTTATTAGTGCGCAAACATGTACTTGAACGGCTCATGATTGGCCTCACATGGCTTCTCTGAGCACCAATTACTGCCTCTCTACATGACACTGCGTCTGTGTGCGGAATAGTGGAGGGCCGGTAAAAAACGGGACACTGACATCACCACCCAGGAACGGCTGTTCTCCTCGTCTTCACTCCTCCTCTCTTCCTTATCACTAAAGACAACTGGGACACAATCTGCCTCCCAGATGTAAAAGTTGTCTGGAAAGATGGACCTTACTTTGCTCCGCCTTTCATTCTCTCTGTCTGTCTCTCTAGATCGCTCTCTCTCGTCTCTTGCTTTCTCTCGGCCTGACATGCATTGTTCTAATTGACGATGAAATCTTATGGAAGCACAGCAGGAGATGAAAGCCTTAATGCCAAGGGGCTACGGAAATCTAGGACGCAACTTAAGCTTTAACTTTATCTAAAAATAAATCCCCCTAAGTCATTTCAAATGGCATTTTATAATCCTACAACTCTGTTTAAACGTATGAGGATATTTTCTCTTTAAATTCAGTCAGCTGTTTGCATTTGTAAAGGGAACATGGACATGCCCTCCACCACAGCCCTTTCAGACTTGAAATCCAGATTTCATTTTCAGTATTGTACAGTAATTCCCATGGGTATGTGAATGCATGCATTATGATTTTAATGAGTTTAGCAGTCATCCGTGGCATATACAGGGCCTCTGTGGTTTGAACCTGCTTATTATTCATGACTTCTTGGTAATTGTGATTATGCTTTGTTTCTGCAAAAATGTCATACTACTATCATCTGCCTGTATGGCCCAATTCATTAAAACCTATGACGTGGATATGTGAAACAAAAACCTTTTTAGTTGCAATTGTTAAATCAAAAATGTTCTGTACCTCAGACTGAGAGCCTTGAGTAAACCTGGATCTTTACCAAAGCCACCAATAAACTGGCTTTTTTTTAGATATCACTTTACTCTCCTCCAGGCTTTCACCCGGGTTGACCTTGTCCTTGTATCTCAGCTACTTAACCGCCACCGGCACGTTGTTACAGGAGCACAGATGTCTGTTGAAACGGCTGGAGGGCAAAGCGAGAGAGCATCGTAAAATGAAAAGAGTTATTTATTTGCTTGTTTATTTATTTTTCTCTGTCATTGCCATGTCGTCTACAAGAGTGGTACACGGCATCTGTGGCCTCAGGGAAGGGGACGGAGATTTGTGAGCAAGGATGCTTGAGTGAATACTGTGGAGTGCAGGCTGCCTCGTGTCTGATCTCTTTGGCACATAATACAGTATATCTAAAGAAGCAAGACATTTAAGAAAATGTGTTGTCATTTGTGTGATGCATTAGGAGTGTAAATGATGTGCAGCACAGCGTGCCGCGTGAAGAGAATGATGCAGGCATGGCAACATGGCATGGCAATGAGCATAGTAGCAAAACAGAATACAAAAAAGGAGGTGCAGTTTAAGAAAATAAGATGTACTTTTTAAACATATCTTTTCTTTGTCAACTGTCCAGTCCACTTCATCTGCATATGTAAGGAAGGAAGGCTCTGGCTAGGAGGAAGGAGCAGCAGATGGTACTGTCACCTGGAGTGCATGTGTAATGATAGACAGCCACCTGTGCTGGGTTCGGCTCCCAAAACAAGTTTGGGCTCTGTGTTATGTGTTGGAACTGCGAGGGAAATTGGCTAAAGCTGCTCCAATGTGCTCTTTCTAGTCGCTAAGGAGATTACTGAGCCAAATCTAGTCGAGCCGTTGATCAAACGTGTCAGTGTGTACAAATACAGATACTAAAAAATCACTTTAATCCGAGCACAGAGGGATAACCTCCATAAAGTGATGCTACACACAGTAGTGTGTAGCATCGTCATGTTCGCATACAAAGTTCGCATACAAACTCGTCTACAGTATGGAAACTTTCAGATCCGTATTTCATTAATTACACTGTTCTGTCACCACAGCACACAAGTTAGTGCTTATTTTTTCCATTTATTGTGGGAGCATCACCATCAAACCCGAGGATTGTTTTTTCTGCAATCTGCGGTGTACAAATAAGCCAGCTCGCAACCGCAACTGTGCAAGAAAACATACAGTAGTCTGTAACTTAAGTCCTGGCAGAACAACATCCTTTCTCAACCTGAAAACATCATTAGACGTCAGAGCAGCCATAGCACCTAAAGATCTCATTACTTGCGCTTGTTTGAGCTTGATTTGGGATTCAAAAAGGGTGGCAGAGGGGTGGAATGGTGAGGGGTCTTGACAAATTATAGGGTAATAGATTGTCTCATTAATTTAATATGAGAGGTCTTCTCCTTCTGACATTTGCTCTGCTAGGCTGAACTCTCCACATTCAATACCATTTTGACAGCTTTGGGAGGATATTAGCTTCATTAAAAGTCCCTGAAATGTTATTTTCCCCTGTAGAGCAAAGTATGGGTTATCCTGCAGTAGTATAATGGCATCGTAATTGAAAGTGAAAGTGATGAGGATATGTATGTTTCTCTTCTCAAGGAAAAGGCGTAAAGTATTTCTGATATGTGTCCTGGGATTCTCTGTTTTGACAACTCAAATAATTGCTCTCATCATACGGTGTTGATTGGAACATCTGTGATAGTATGTGAGGTAAATATCCAAATATCCATCTGCCAAAAAAATGAAGTCCATACACTCCTTTAAAACATCAGTGCTACAGCAAAAGAAACTGCAGACCATGTATCCTGCCTTGCTCTCGTTCCAGCCTGCCTTTATTATCTTTCCCTAGTAAGGAGAGGGGCTCCTCAGAGAGCTGTCATCCATTGCCATCCATTATCTCTCCGGCTAGCCGTGGATGGCTGAGCACTGTCAGCCTGCGGAGCACAGTGGGACTCGGGGTTAGCAGGGTTCCGAGTCAAGACGGCTCCCTCGCACCACTGTAAGCCTCCCAGCGGACGGCACCACGCTGGTGAAAAGACAGCATCTAGCCCACCTCCTCTTCCACCACCCGCTACCCCACAAAGAGCAGTTAACACACTGTGGAGTCTGTCAGCCCTTGCTCATTAAACTGCAGGCATTTTTTTTTTTTTTTTTAGATGATGGTCCCATTTCAAGTTCATTTCAGTTCACCTGGATGGAAGATATGATTTCATCCACAGTCAGATTTATTGTACCACTGTATGGCTGAGTTTTGTGTTTTCTAGCTAACCTGTTCTGAGAGGTGTTTATATTTCTCAGACAGCACTACCAAGTGAGGGGAGTCAAGCACTCTGCTCTCTGTGCACACATCAGTTGAAATCTAGGTTGTTGCAGCATGTTGCATGTTACTTTTGCTTAAGTGGATTTGAAGACTGTACGCTGCGGAGAACAAGAAACAGCCATAAAGTAGCATGTTTGCCTGCTTAGCTTCATTGAGTTTTATTATCTTGAGGCAATGCCAAAGCACAGCAATCCATTGTTTTACAGACACCTATCATTTCACTATTAAATAAATCGTTTGTATCTCTACGGTTATTATGCCTCATTGTAATTACTGCACAGCCAAAATAATTTTACATGGAAAACCCCTTCAGGATTTTAATGAAGTGAGCAGCACTCCTGGGAGTCGAAGACTAGATGCAGCAAGGAATGCATGATTAATCCCTAAAAAAAAGCCTCTGGAATGCACCTCCTTGGTCTCGATCCAGTTTCGGATCAAAGAACCAGAGAAAAAAAAAACAGTTTACTTGTCCCTTCAGTATATGATACATATGGTTAATCATTTAATGGCTGTGATACTGCATGTCCTACTGTCCCTTATAAATCATGTTTTTGCTGGTCCTAATCATTACAGTAATTATTGGTGGAATTTTCAAATTGTGCTCACAAAAGGCGAGCAAGTCCTAAAGGTTTGAAAACTGAGCATATCTTTTTATTTTTTTGCTAGGAGGGCATTGCTGTTTTAAAATTATGTTGGTATACTTAATAGATTCGGGATTCCTTGGTGTTTTTGCACATAATGTACTGTAGTATAAAAACACACATTTATTTGATAGAAAATCACATTTTAAAAGATGTAATTTGTCATTCTTTTTCTGTCTTTTTTAAAGATTATTTTTTGGGCTTTTATTGCCTTTATTGATAGGACAGATTAAGACAGGAAAGTGGGAAAGAGATTGGGAATGAAATGCAGCAAAGCATCCGATCCGCAAAGTGCTGCAAATGCGGTAGTGCCTTAAACCTGCATTCTATCTGAATTCCAGCAGGGGGCGGCACGTGCGGTTGCAAAAGGAGGTCGGTTTCTGTAGAAGTCTGAGAAAGTGACCCACTTCTCACTTGATTTATTACCTCAGTAAACCTTTTCATAATGAGTTTATGGTCTCAATCGCTAGTTTTAAGTCTTCTGCAATACAGAATGATCATTTTTTTTAAATTATGGTGTCGTCGATTTAAAAATCGGCGATAAAGCAGGGGGTGTTTTAGGGCGTGGCTATGATGCAATTGCCAGTGAAAGAACGTAACGTAGAGTGTAAGGGCTCCTCCCTGACTCTCGTCTAAAATCGTCACATCCGCAACCAGGATGGCTGCGCCCGTAACCACGTACAGTCTATGCTCTGTACACGCTCAACCAGGTGAGCTAACTAGGTGCCCCGTAATTTGTAATTTTTTTGTTATCACACATTCCCTTTGTTCAATGTTTTTGTATCTTTGACATGTTGTGTTTCTCTTCTGAGGGAATTCTTTAGTCATCAACATCTGCCCCAAAGATCAGAGCTTTGAACTGAAAGCAAAGCTCTGTAAAAGGCACGGCGTTAAATATTCATCAGGAGCGCCAGGACTGGAGATCAGAAGTTTTAGGTCTAAAACTTAGCAGAATCTTAAAAGATTTTCAGTGGGTCAGCCAGAAAATAGGAAAATTCTTGGCGTAGACCACTGATGATCTATATTCACACTGTTATCTGGTCATGGCAGTAAATGCGTTTATAGAATAGAGGAAATGTAAGAAAGAAACAGTACATGAATAACATTTTTAAAAGTTCTGTATCAATCTCAATCAGCTTGCATTGTCACAGAATGCACTCCTCCTCCTGCCATGCAGAGTTTTTATAGCAGTCCAATCTAATAACCATGTTGTTGTATGTCAACAATCAGCAGTCTTTCAGTAAAAGGAAAAGGTCTTAAGGCTTGAGGCTTTGTTATAGGCCTGCACGATTCGGGGAAAAATATGAATCACGATTTTTTAGCTTAGAATTGATATCATGATTCTCTGCCACGATTTTTTTCTCACGAAGAGTAATGTTTATTGCACACATGAACTATGAAAAAACAAAACATATTGGCAGTACCTAACATAGATTTTTTTTTTGGGCACCTATAACACATTGCGCATCACCACAAGCCTGTAAACATATGAATAAAGAAAATAAAGTACATACTGGCCATTTAAGTACAGTAGGCTACCAAAAATAGTGACATATAACACATACAGGCTCTATCTGAACTCCTTGAACATGTCTTTACATAATTAAAACATGTCAATCAATATGCTGCAGCTACAGCTTCAGTCTCTAGAGAAATGGAGTTTGTCATTTGCCAATTCAAGTACAGTATCAATTCAATTCTATTCAATTTTATTTATAGTATCAATTCATAACAAAAGTTATCTCGAGACACTTTACAGATAGAGTAGGTCTAGACCACACTCTATAAATTCCAAAACCCCAACATCAAAAACAGAATGATTTCTGTTTGCTCACTCATATACACACACACACACAGACACACACACACACTCTCAGAAATACACGATCTATACAGCTGTGTTCACGTCATGACTAGCTTGGTTGAATGCTATTTTCTGACCAGTTGTGGGTGTTGTGAGAGGAATCTAGTGTTCACTGCTTTACATCACATTACATTGTTTTGAGGAGTTATCATAGCATGTTAGCAAGCTTAAATTAAGTAGCACCAAACAAAAATACACACAAGTGACTACAGAGTTAACCACTGACCCTAACAATGGACGCAGCTGTGGTATAATTTTGTCTATATGACAGTTCCTCCTGCAGTCCTTCAGATAAATGATGTAGCAATCTGGGAAGGTTTGAATCACAGTTGTGATGTATTTCCCATTAATGATGCTGAACTATTGTTCGTGAAACAAAGCTGCATCTGCAGGGTCAAAAGGACACATCAAAAGCACCTCTAGTCACTTGATGCCTGCACTGGTCATATTGCAAACATAATGTGAAACACAGTTTATTTCCTATTATCCTGGTATGTTATAAGGCCGTGTTATGCTCTGATGAGTTTACTTTCCGGGTGAACTGTAAATGTCAGACATACGGTAGACATGCACACAAATGCATGTAGACCTCCAGCAGCCAGGTGAATCACAAACGACAGTCATTGCTCTGCTCGCCATTAGAGACAAACCCATTTGCACAAGCAGACTCATTCAGTCCAAACACCCGCCAATTAATTACTCATCTGACTCCGTCTAAACATCTCCAAAATATTGATTTCTTTTGTTTACAAAGTACAGTTGCAGTGTGTTCATCTACATGTAGCTTATGTACTCGCACACAAACATAAGCAGTGTCACATTAATCCAACATCTGTGTATAATTGCCCTCCTAATGGAATGGGATCGTATCGATTTATGAAACTAAGTGGACGTCTCATTTCAGACTTGGCTTGAGTTTTAATGATTCCCTTTGTCTGTGGCCCTATTGTGTGCATCTGAATATCAATCTTCACTGCCATGTAAGGCAACAAAAGAATAATGAGCATTAGGGGTGGGGAAAAATAATCGATTCTTAGATGCATCGCGATTCTCTCTAGAATGATTGATTCGATGCTCGATTCAGATAAGTTAATAATCGGAAAAATTAAATGTGTTGATTTTTATTTAAAAGTTACTGTCTCCAGACAAGTACAAATCAGAAAACTGAGTGACTGAAAGAGGAAGGGATAATGGACAACAACTTTGAGTTTAGGCAAGAGTGCAGAAAAAAAAAACACAAAAATGTCCACAAGGAAAAAAAAGATTACATTTTGTATATATACACATGATCTAATAAGACATACATAAAATAATTAGGCAAAACACATATAGGCTGTTCATCTACTTTATCACATTACATCTGACCACCTCATGTTTCATGTTCTAAGAAGCCAATTATCCACCTTTAAACATGACTGAGCCTCTGACATGGAAGATTACTGTGAGAGAAGGTGACTTTCACAAGCATGTTTAAGGCTTAAGCATGGAATGACTACAAAATAAAAACCTCAGTAGACAAAACATTTCATTAAAACTTGTGTGACAAATGTATGCCAAAATCTAAGGTTAGTCTAGTTGCTTTGTCTAGGAAGTGATTAGCAAACTCAGATTTATATGTATATTTTTAAAAATCAGGCATGGAAATGTACATAAAAAAATTGTTGCATCAATAATCGGTTTAGATCAAATCGTTGATCTCTGAATCGGAATCTAATCGTGAGGTGCCAAGAGATTCCCACCCCTAATGAGCATAGTGACACAATTTCCTAATTTTTTAGATGAGATTTTCTTTTGACCTTGAACTTGATAAAGAATTTGATTGGAACAAAGTATTGTTTTCTCCTAGCTTTTTTTTTATGATTGTTTTTTATTTTTTTATTGTTTATTTCTTTTTTTTTTAACCTAGAGAACAGAAACACAAATTGAACAAGAACAAAAATCCTCTCCCACCCCCCTACCCTCTGCGGTCTTGAGGAAAACCAAACACATAAACAAACGGAAATCACACCTTGCCTAGTCACTCTCCTCCATTTATTGTGGCGCTGAGGTCATTAGGTCTGATATTTGTGCTGCTGCGCTTTTCCATAGGTCAATGGTTGATGATTTGGCTTTGTTAATCCTTTCTATAGTGAGCTCAAGCATAACCAGACCATGTGCAGGAAGGTTCCAGTTTGTTCAGGTTGACAGAACGTGCAGTAGGGAGTGGGAATGACTTTAGAGACGTATCTCTTCTGGGGAGTCCAATATGTCCTATGGCATAATGTTGAAGTGGATCTGGTGATTTGGGTTCTTGGAACAATGAAAAATGTTGTCCCAAACTGTCTCCCAATTAATTGCGTTCCCCTCAGGGCTCAGCTCTCGCTCCCATTTCCTTGCTATTGGGAGTTCTCCTATGGATATTTGCATCAGTTTAGCATAGATCTTGGACGCTAATCCTCTCAAAGGAAAATCAACAAACCATTTAATGACTGGGTGCGCCTCAAGACTGTTTCCCCATGGCACTCCATAACATTTTAGGGCTGATCTTAAGCGCAGATACAAGAAGGATGTCCTGGGGACCTCAAAACCAGCTCTTAGGTCTTCAAAACTCCACATACCTTTCTCATTGAATAGCTGCTTTACAGTATAAATGCCTCTCTCACACTGCTTACAAACAAAAGGTTTGTTACCAGACATTAAGTATGTATTGTGCCAAATTGGGGTGTTCAAATGCCACTTGTTGGTGTAGCATAGTTGCTCCTCCACCTGTTTAAAGTTGGTCACTGTGTTGGTGATAATAGGGCCATAGACTAGCATACACTTTGTTTGGACACACACCTGCAAAGGCAAGGTCTTGCAGTCTTAGGGCCCCTATCTTGCCTTTGTACACCAACGCATGTATCATTCCTATTTTACACCCAACGCACAGTGGTCTTTTCCCTCCACAGATGCACGTCGGTAAATTAGGGAATGTATTTGTGCTCCCCGGGGCGGTTCAGCGAAAAGAGGAAGCGTGTTCAGGCGCAAACGTTGCCTGGTGCTATTTTGCAGCTTCAGAAAACAATTCCGCCAAAGACCAGGAAAAACCTAGTCTTAAGTCAGTGGCGCTAGTCTAAAGTCAGTGGCGCGTCATTCAGATGCTATTTTAGGGGCGCATGCTTGGCCATAATGTAGCGTGTGCACAACGCGCATATTCTTTGCTTCTCTCATCTACACGGACACAGCAGTTCCCATTTTTGCAAACTATACATAATTACAAGGAAAAATATTACTGAAAATGCGCTTCAGGTGTTTGGATAGATCAGGAGGCACTTTACAGTACAGTCCTCAAAAGCTGCATTGTTTGTGGCTTGTTCTGTTTTACACAACATTTCCGTGAATCATGGATGTGTTGATGACATAAATGAGGAAATATTAGAGTACTTAAGGAGACGTGATGTTGAACTACGGCGGGATTGGAAACTCCGGCGGGATCTAGTCCGGGAGTGGCAATGTGCGATGCGCTCCTGGTGGAGCGGGTAGATGGAGATGGAGTGGGGGGAGGAGGAAGGGGCACAACAGGAGCAGGTGGTGCGTTTGGAGGCCCACGCTCCATGGCTGCAGCAATCCTCTCCAGACTTGAGGAGATGCGCCCGAGAAAGACGGGCATTTATTACTTTGCCGCATCCTGGACAGCTCCCGCTGGCGTGCGCCAGGCAAATCTGCCATCATAATAGCAATCCGCCATGGAACAAGCACGCCTGCTCTTAAAGGGAATGTGAGATTACGCTCTGATTGGTTTATTGCACGTTACGCCCAAACCACACCTAGCTACTTCAGACCAACCCATTTTAGATTTGCGTCGGCCGCAAGAGTCATTTATCCCGCCGGTATAATAGCAACAGCGCCCGAGATCCGCCCACAAAGCTACTTGCGTTTCACGTTTGATACTTGCGTTTCAGTCGTTAAAATAGGGCCCTTAGACTTCCAGTGAGGTTTTGCTCTATTTCTCTCCATGGAACTGTAGATGAGGGGTTCATCCACACTCTGAGGGCCCGTAGCTGAAAGGCTCTGTGATACGCTTTAAGGTTGGGGAGGGCCTAGCCTCCCGTGTTTGAGCTATGTTGCAAGGTAGAGTATTTTAGCCTAGGTTGTTTATTATTCCAAATATATTGCAGAATTAAGGTATCAAGTTTCTTCCAGAAATTTATCGTGGGGGGAAAGGGGATCATTGTACTTACGAAATTCACATGAGGAACTATGTTCATTTTAACCACAGCAATCCTGGAGCGTAGTGATGCCGGCAGCGCAGACCAATTGGCCAGATCCCTTTTGAACACTACTTAATATAGTTTCATAGTTGTCCTGGACAACTCGCTGTAGGGATGCGTCTATGGTGATGCCCAAATATGTAATTTTGCTTTGGATTGGTATTGTAACACTAATGGCTGATGCCACATGCCTGTTGTTCAATAAAAGATTAGATTTATTCCAGTTAATTTTATAGCTGGAGATTGAGCCAAATTCGTTGAAGATCTTAAGAATTTTTGGAATTGAGTCCTCAAGATCAGAAGTGTACAACAAAATATCATCTGCAAACCGTGATATTGAGCTGCTACTGGATTTAATCTGGACATTACAGATTTTACTTTACCTTATGGCTTGGGGTAACTGTTCAAGAGAGATTGCAAATAGCATGTGGGAGAGCGGACATCGCTGTCGCGAGCCCCGCTTTATGGGAAATGGCTGAGAGTGCAATCCATTGGTTGGGACTATGGCCGTGGGATTCACATATAAAGTATGCACCATGTCAATGAATTTGGCCCCCAAACCAAGCCTCTCCATTACTTGCCACAAGTAGTTCCACTCTAGGCGGTCGAAAGCCTTTTCTGCGTCCACTGATAAAACTGCTGCCGTTGTCGGGGTGGACTAGCGCTCTAAGCGGAGAGCCAGGACTTTGGATTTAAATTCTTATGTTAAACATGAACAATGTTATAAACACCTTAGAACTAGGTCTCAACCAGCTATTAAGTTCTGAAATGGGCCTTGTGAAAAACAATTTCTGGAATAAGCTATGTGAAAAACACACCAATCTAGTTGGAGCAACAAGCAGACTATGAGCTGAACAGGCCGCATCCCTCATGTTCTTTCAGTCAAGCTAAATGTTAACAAACATCATAAACTGACCATCCAGTATTTATCATGTACTTTCAGTCTGGTTAAGTGTCCCTTTTAAAGCTTGACTCCGAAACTTACATACTGTTTCCTCAGGATTTATTATGTTCTTTTCAGCCAGGTTAAATGTCCACAAAACATAGACCGTAGACTGAGTAGCCAGCATTCATCATTTGTTACAGTCTGGTTAAATGTTCCTTATTAGGTTGGTTCCAAAACCTACACACAGCGTCCTCCAGTCAAACTCTGTTTACTAGCCCAGATACCGTTAGTCTACAGGTGCTGAGTCCTCCAGACTCGGCCCCGGCACCGAATGCGAAGTCCCACCGCCGCCCTCCGGTTCCTCTGTCGGCAAATGTCCACGGCGCGGGCCAGCCAGGCTGACAAACGTGTTGCGTTCAGCATGCGGCTCATGTTGTGTCCCTTCAAGCAACCGAAGCCGCTGGATCGTGAATGTGACGCAGTCAGATTGCTCTGGCTCGCATACCATAATTTCCTGCATCTCAGGTTCTGCCCCGATGTGTTGCTGGGAGTCATTCATTTCCACTAACACTCCCTTCACTGCGTTGTAGATCACTGATTCAAGCATACTTAGTTGCTTTTCCAAGACCTGAGCGATTAAGTCCTCCATGTTAGGGATCGTGTTAACATCAGTTGCTAAATTAGCTACCGCTCCATTAGCCGCCGCAATGCTAGCGGATTTCTCTGAACAAGTAGATAGTTTAGGCGACAACGAGACTTGCTTTTTCGTGCCTACAGGTGTTTCACTGAATCACCGTAATAACAGACAAATTTTGACGATTTGGCGTTGAAGAAAAAGTAATAGACCTGGTTATTTAATGAAATGCGGAGGTAAGTGCAGGAGCTCTAGTCTCTTGCAACCATAGCGGGTGCTGGTCACGTGATCCCCCTTCTTCTAGCTTTTCTTAGATGTGTATATGAGGCCAACAAGGGTTTTGGCTCTGAGGACTTGTGTTAACTACTCTGTTAACCACAACCCCTCCTCACTTAGTCATCCTCTCATATGATATTTCATGGCCCTGCCATCGACAGCAAAGTTGACCTAAAGCGCTCTCGGGCCTGTTGCGGTTGCTAAGTCCGCTCTCGGAGTAGATGACAGGTCTCTGAGCTTGTCTCTGCAGGCGCTTTAAGAAAACTTGCGCCTTTGACTGCTGCAGTGCAGTTCATCCATTACATTGTGACAGCTTGATGAATGTGTCAAGCAGTTTAATTAGAGTTTGTGTTCTTAATGTCCCCCGCCTGTTCGACAATGTTATTACCTCAGTGTGTGATTCAATGTGATTATTCACCGTTTTGATAAGGCGATGTGATGAAATGTTATTTCTCGCACGAGTGCGGTAGGGAACGAGCATTCTCACAAGATGGATCACTGATTGATCACAGCCTTCGCTTTACGACTGAGCTGATTTCAGCTGGTTGCAATTCAGAAAAGGCTGCAGGCACTTAGAGCTGCCAAGTCTCTCACTTGTCCAACATTCTTGGCCGATAGAAAAGTGACAGGCAGACAGCTGGTCCCTGACTTGTCAAACATGTTATCATAAGCTTCTTTTTCACCAGTATGTTGATATAATTGGGGTATAAAAAAGGCAGACTTCAGTTCCACTGGTGCACATGGGCACATGTGACAGCAAAGATGTTAAACACCCACTTTATTTGTTTGCTTCTGCAAGACTGATGGCTTGTGTTGTCATTCTGACATTTCTGGTTAATCTTTATTGCACTGACGTCTTCTTTTAGTTTTTGTTCCACACAACACCCTTTTGTTTTGCTTCAATTAATTAGAGAGAATCATGCTGAAGCTATTTTTAAGACATTTCCAAAGTGAGTCAGATGAAAACTTGCAGATCCAAGATGTGTTGACAGTATGGTTATTCTGCCATTAAAATATGTGTGCATAGATGTTGAAGTGAGCACTTTTTCATTTGCAGGAAGCCGGTGGGATTCAGCTGGAACGTGCTTCAGCCTGGACGGGGTCGCAGATCAGTGCAGATACTGTTTGAAAGTGTCTGAGTTTTTTTATGCCGGCATCTCTTCTTTGATGCGCCACTGTTACAGGCTGTACATGACGAGCCTTGTCTTCCTCCACCTCATCTCAAATCACAAAGCCAATGCTGGGAATGGCTGAAAAAAAAACAACTAATTATTCAGCGACTGCTGTTGAAACAAAGAGGTGATGAGAGAAGTAGTCCCTCTGTAGTATGTTTTTGTCAGGATGCAGTGCAGTAATAAAAGAGATTACTGACTGGTTTGCAGGTCTTTTAGAAAGAGGTACTTATTTTGAGAGTGTGTTGTAGTTGTTATGACAGCAGAGATGTAACCTTGGGATAAATGTAATTGTAAACGTGGCTGGCATTTTAAATGTTAAGCCTGCGCTGGGAGACAGTTACCTTGAAGGACAAAAAGCTATGTTAAAGCTGTAATAGGATAAACCAGCATCCAGACAGCATTCTCTTTCATAGACAGCCAACAGGCTCACACACACACACACACATGCATACAAACAAACAAGCAAGTAAACACACACATACACACTCTCAATGTTTCATTTACATTCACACTAACACTTGCAAACATCCACGCTCGCCGTCACACCTCGTCGCCCCTGCAAAGTTCCACGCACATCCATCACTTGTCAGTACAGAGTGAGTGTAAGATGATGATGGATGGTTAGATGTTTCCGCAGAGGGTGTGTGTGTGTGTGTGTGTGTGTGTGTACGTACATTATATCCTGTGTTGCTGGAGAGCCTAGCTGTTTTCGCCTCAGGTGTTCTCTCTGACGCGGAGGTTAATTGTCAGCGTGAAAAAGTCGTGTAAAAGTCAGATGGGTAAACCTGTATTTGAAAAAGGGAGGACCGTTTTTACTTAAAATGACACCTGTCTGACATGAGAAGAAGACCGTCTCATCGGCTCATGTGTAAATGGTATGGATTCACCATGTAACTCAAATGTAGTTTTGATTTCAAGCACGTCTCTTTACACAGAAGAAGATAAATGAAAATGTATGAGGGAAAGACAACATTCTCTGCTCTAAGCAAAACTTGTTTGGAGGGAAAACTGACATCACCAGCAATGACTGAAGCTTTTTACTTCCTCAACTGTTGCCTAGTGACATACATCCACATACATTCAGTCATTAAACACTATGAACAGAAAGCCATAAATAAAAAGCAATGTTTAGGTGATTTTTGTTCCACGCTATTCGTCTCATGAGGTGCTGCAGTTGTCTCGGGGTGTTGAAGTGTGAAGGTCCTTCTGACAGTGCACCCCTCCCTTTGTGCCAGGAACCGCAGTACTTTCCCTGTGCCAGTGTAGCCCACAGCATCACCCTGCAGGTTCCAGCCTGCAACCAGCGTGACCCCGAGCAAGGCCGTGCTCGCACGCCGCTTGGCGCTGCCCTTTCCCCACCTTACACAGGCACCGCTTCTGCCGGCACCGCCATATGTTTTGCCATCGACTGTCATATATAGAGGGCAAAGGTGAGAGATGCCCAGCGGTAACGTCCTGGCAGAGTGCTCCACCCCATCAGGGAATCGCACATGCTGTGACACATTTCCTGGTGTGGTGTTATATTTTGACAGTAGGGTATGTGTTGGCATTTAATTGTGGAAATGCAGATTCACAGCATGGCTATTTTTTATTTTCTCCTCAAGCCTGATCTGCCTTTAGCTAATTATTTTGGCTTTTTTTGTTCATTCTTAATGAAACAAATATTTTTCCAGCCAATTTGGTTGAATGCCTGTCAATGACTGCTGTGAGCCACTCAAGCTTTTTTGTTGTTGTTCTCCTCCCCTTCCCCACACTTTAATGCGGTGATCAAACACCTCACACAGTTAGGGATGACAGAGTGCGGCCACAGATATGGAGGTAATGTTTCCTGTTGAATTGACCCTCCTTGGTGCTTCAGCGTCCTGCTTCCTGTCTTTTGGAGAAAATAGGACAGTGCGGTGATGGCCTGTGGAGAGAAAACAGAAAAACCCAGTGGAAACCTGGAGAGAAGGGGGCACTCACTATTGTTAAACACAGCACTTACACTTTTTCACTCACAGGCACAAACACTACTTTATGGTGCCATTATTTCAAACATTGTGAGCATGAATACTCTTATTGATGGATGTCCATGACCGGTGGTCTCTGTGCAGCTTCCCTGTGGTGTCTGGGAATTAAAATAGTTTTTAACATTCCTTTCAGCTCCTGGCTTCATGTTGTTGTCAGAATGTACAGCGTGTATCAAGAATTCCATACTATAGTCATTGTGCAGAAACAGTAGGTTTTATTTAACACACATCCTAAGGCTAATAGTGACTTCATATTTAATGAGAGTTCAGCCATTGCGGTTTGGTAGGAAGATTTTCCAAGTGAAATCGCATCAGTAATTCCTTACATAGAAGGCTTGAACTTGAAACACAGTTGGCCAGGTACAGCCAGAAGCTGAATATCAGGTGCGGCGCTCTCCCAGATGTTACGTAGCATTTCAGTAAAACATAATTCTCCGCATGAGCATAATCCTACTTGATAGTGTGGCACTTTAATTGAATAATTACTCTCTCTCCACATGTGTGTTTTTAAATGATACATTGTACTGTCTGTAAAGAAGCAGAATGGTTGCTATTGTAATTTATCAGACAGCTGTTGCTATAGCCACATGGAAGGTGACTTTATATATTCAGTACGTGTTGAATTACCTCTGAAAAACCTCCAAGACCATCACAACTTTGACCTATGAGGAATCTATAGAGAAAAAAATATATCTACACATCTGTCCACGCTAAAGCCCCACTTTACACAAGGGCCTTTAGCAAAATAGCAGTCCATGCATTTAAATAGGAATATTATAATAATGACAGACTGTCACATCGTGTGTGTGTGTGTGTGTGTGTGTGTGTGTGTGTGTGTGTGTGTGTGTGTGTGTGTGTGTGTGTGTACATCTGAGTGTGTCACATTGGTTTTTGGAGAGGGGAAAGGGTGTAGGCCATAGAACATGGCAACACTGACAGCTCTGAGAGTCCTGGTGGAGAGACAAGTCTGAACAGTTGACCTCATGGCTTGGTCTTTATGTTAATGCCAGAGAATTTGTAAGCAGCCAGTTTGGGCCTCGAGGGCACCAGTACTGACGGAAATATATGTAAGAGTGGTGATGAATTTATTCTTCTCTTTTCTGTACCCGTCAGCAAAAAACGCAGCAGATCATTAGTGACTGAGTGGGATAGACTTTCTTTCAAAAAGAGAAATCTGTGTAGGTGCTGCACTGAAATGTGTCCGATGAAACAAAAAAGAGAAGTGAGTGTGGGCTGTTTGAGTGCTGCCAGTCAATCATGTCAACCTGGTAACTAGCAAGTAAGTAGCAGAGCTGTAAACCAGTGGTTCCCCACAGAGGCGTTGATTCACTTAATAAACCACAAATTACTGTTTAGGACACAACATTTTGCATCACATGTTTTTAATTTAGTTGGGTATTTGATGTACATTAGTTCAGCTGCAGTTGATTTAAATGCAATGCTGCTGCTGCCAGTTAAGACCTGATGCTGGACTGATTTAAATAAAATAATTTTTTGCTAAGAAATCTGTATATGTATGCATGGTGTTTGATTTGACCTGTGTACGTACTTGGTCAAAATAGAATAGATTTAACTTATTGCAGTATCATTATAGTTTTTATTAGCTTACACATAAAGTGAGGAAAATTAAAATTTCCGTTTGGCTTGAAGGTTCAGACGTCTGGAAAGTAATCAAGCACAGAAAGTATGTTTCCTGCAACTTTGTTTAAAATTTGTCTTGAAAATATCTAATGAACACATTTTGCAATTCATGCACTCTGTTTCACAAAAGCAAGCATGGAGTTAAATAGTTAAAAATAGTTAAATAGTGCAGCCAAATAGTGCAACAAGCTCTAGAAAAAGGTTTGTAAACAAATCTCATAAGTCAGAATGGCTTCCAGACTTGCAGCTTGTTCTCACACATCCCCCGACGTTGATCCCAAAGCATGATACATGATAGAAACAACCTCTAAGATTAAGACTATAATAGTTGGTCAGCTTTTCAATTTGAAAACTCAAGCCTGGTTCTGTTTCAGCTCATTGAATAACCCCAAAAAAGAAAAATCAATTTTGGTTTAAAAAATACAACAAAAGTTGTCAAAATGTGTTTCCTTAAAGACAGTTTGAAAACCATGACATACCAAGAGCTGAGCCAAGTCCAACTATAATTCAGTATAGACCTCCATGCTCCAGCCAGCAGGCTGTAGAGAGTATCTCAGTGGACAGGGACTAATAACTTAGTATGTTATTGCTAACAGGAGGTCATATTTCTCCTGGTGATCAGTCTTGCTGAGGACAGCTCCTATAAAGAGTGGCACAAAAAAGAGAGAGGCAATTAAATGAAAGGTTTTTGTTGAATATGGGCCTACCCACACTGACAGCATGAAATTGTTAGCTGTAACTGAGCAAACGCCTCAAGCAGTTTACCTCCACAGAGTGTATGAGAATGTAATTTATTTTCATTCACTTTGGTAAACGGATCACAGTAGCTTGCGATGTGTCATTTGGCTGTGTATTCGGTAACATCTGCATGTCTGTTAAAGTAAAAACAGCGTTACCTCATTAACTATTTGATATTGGCTCACACACTGTCTGGCCACTTCATCTGAATCTGTTCCAAACCACTTAAATAAAATGTGGGGAGTATTTTCCTTGTCAGCTGTCCCGGGACCCGAGATGGGACCGAAACCAGTTGGTACAGTAAGGTTTTCTAAAATAGTTTTATCACATACTGAACAGCTGCTGAACTCCTGTTCAAAATGCAGTTCTTGTTCGGGACACACCTGACTTCAGAGTAATCGCTGCAGTTAACTTACATCAATTAGCAATCCCAAGCATCATTAGCTGCTTATACTTTGCAGCCAACACCATCACTAATTCAAAACACAGTGTTAATTGTTAATGCTCTGGTAATGATTGGTTAATTGTCTTAATGATATAGTAGGATGCTAACTTCAAGGGTGGTGAATTTGGGGATTTGTACTGAAAACAATTTTTTTTTCTTCTGTTTCTTCCATGCTTGGATCCCTCCTGTGATGACTCCTCTTCTTCTTTTGTGTCCAGGTAAGAATACGTTCCTAAAATCCTTCCTCCTTATCATGCCCTTGTTTGCTTTTGTCTGGCATTGAGACAGATTAGCAACAGCTACAGCGAAAACGTGGGCATCATTGTTTTCATTATTCCTTTGTTATTACCTTACATGTGCTCTAACACTGAGTGATTGTGTCCTTGTCTGCTGATTCTGTCACAATGCAACTAACCCAATTCAGTGCACTTTGCTTTGCCTCACTGCCTTCAGGAGCACGGAGAGAGAAACACAAGGATGTTTCTGTTGAATTCCTCTCAGTGGATCTCTGAACCATGAAACAAAATGACTTCCTTAAACTTTTTGTTTCATTTCACAAGTCATACACTTCTGTAATTCAGCGTGCATTTAGGCTAATACAAATGAAAGGGGAAATCAATAAAGTGTTAGAGAGATGCAAAGTAATGCAATAGACAAAGGCTTGTGGAAAGAAGATCCACAGTAAGAAAACCCCAACAAGGTCACCTCATTCTTCCTGTGAGCATCCATTGAGCAGTCGAGAATGGGGACGGGAGGAGTGTGTGTGAGACAAGATAACACACAAGAATGGCATAGCGTAATTGAGATATCAATCAAGGGGGTTATTTCAGGGGTAATTGCTGAGGTCCTTTGGTTTGTGTTTGTGCCTGTTTTGTGTGTGTGTGTGTGTGTGTGTGTGTGTGTGTGTGTGTGTGTGAGAGAGAGAGAGAGAGAGAGAGAGAAAGAAGATTGAATGTAAAAAAACAAGAGAATAGTCTTGAGAATCTGTCATTCATCTTTGTAGAATAGCAGTTGTATTCATTCCTGTTATTCTTTGCCTCTCCATAATGCACCAAGGCTCAGATGCTTCTGGTATTAACAAAAATGAATACATAAATCTACTATCTGTCTGTTGCTTACAATAATAGCTTCATATTTAGAATAAATTGTTTTTTACCCAGGCAAACATTGAGGGCATGTATTTTATTTTAAAAAGAATTCTGTCGGATTTAATTTTAAAATTGTATGCAGTTATTTTGGGGTTATTTTTCATTTGGCTAAGGAGAATAAATAAATGATATGTAAGAGTGGGTTTTACTTTTCATGCCAGGGGTTGCTTTGCAAAGATGGATACTGTGTTTTTTTTTTTTTTTTACCAAATTGTAGAAGCCTCATTTTGAAATGGAACTCCTCAATGACATTCATACAGTACTTAATGTTTATGCATGTGGAATGTTTCATTTTATTAAATGCCAGTCTGCTTTTATATCAGAATGGATGGCCATTTGAGACTTTTTGAGAGGCATCGAGCTTTGTTTTAAGGGCAACATGGAGCTCATGAATATTCAATTTCTTCATGAGATTATTTCCTGTTATAACACGGCTCTGCTCCCCAAGGACATACCACTACAGACGCTACACGCTCTGCTTCAGGCACACACACTCGTACACCCTTTATCCCTCACACATGCCTGCATGTGGGCTTGCACGCATTCCCACATACACAAATCCAGGTAGATTATTTATATATTAGCATAAGAATGTTCACTTTTAATTTGCCATTTTCTGCCCAAGTGCTTTCAGATACTATACGCCTTGCATGGTTAAATCAGGGAATAAGCTTTTAATTGTGGTGATGGTAATGAGAATAATAGCCCTGGGTAAACAGGGTAAAGTTTTTTGGCTTTGGTGGACGTGTCCATTGTAACTGATCATATTTCTTCACACTGCTACTGTGCTGTTGCTCCACTTTTTAAAGAATTCTTTGGAAACTCGTCCAGTAGAAGTTTAGAAAAAAATGGTGATTTCCAAAATATTGAGCTATTCCTTTTAGGGCTGCCCCCTCCTAGAGGTTTCTGGTGATGCAGATATTTTGGGGTTTTATTTTCCTATGATATGAGATGTCTATTTCTGAGAGTTCTGCCTCCACCACAATACAACGGAGGTGGATATAATTCTGTTTGTGGTGCTCACCATTTTAAAATTACATTAAAAAGTTCAGCAGCGTCTCTGGATAATTCACAGATGTCACTGTCAACAGTTTTCATTGGAACCACTTTCCTCCAAAGAAACTGTTGACAGTGTGTTCTCTCTTTGAGCACCACAAAAAAACCTGCATTATCTTCCATTGTGTTGGTGTGGAGGCAGAAATCTCTGAGATACACATCTCAAAACTTAAAATAAAACCAAAACTGCATGGCAATTTAATGCTACAGATAAATGAAAGAAAAGTGTTTAACATCGACTACCACAATACGTGTGTCATGTGACTGTAAAATCGGCATGTGACTGTAGTATGCCTCTGTAAGAAATAATGTGAAATTTGAGGGTACCGTTTTAAATTGATTTCATACAGGATGGGGAAATATAAGTCTTCAATATATCAGCAGCATATGTGAGTGTGGTTGTGTGCGTTGGACTGGAGACGTATAGCACTGACTTACAACTGGACATCTGGATTGGTCATCATCACTTGCTTACATTTTTACAGTTTGAATGGAGGACATTTTTAGAAAAGATTTCTTTTTTCTTCACCAACTTAATACATCACCGCACAGTAAAGACTAACACAGCTAACTCAGCCTCAGACCACTGCCTGTGCTTTTAGATGATGTGTTTATGAAATGGAACTGTGGAAGGAACTATAAAGGAGGAAATGAAGGAAAGAGATGTTATTTCAGGATGGAAGGAGCTGTTTGTGGGATTTGTCTTCCTCTCTTTACTTATTAAATCATCAGCATCCTTTTTCTTTCTCCTTTTTGCCATCTTCCTCCTCTTTCTTTTTGCTTTGCTTATGACATCTTATAACACCATTACCGCCAATTAACAGACATGTAATACCATCCACAACACCTTCCAACCAGCAGTTCATTCACCAGGCTCGCACATTCTCTACGCATGTACAACCGTTAAGCTACGATCAACTTGACTGACACGTGAAACACCCAATTATTGGCTACCAGCAAACAATTATTCACATTATTCACCCAATCGTCATTCAACGCCGGCGACTAATGATGGCTCCTGCCAACCATGAAGCGGACATGATGGGGACATTAGGACAGCAGTCGGGGGTGGCGATGTGGCAAAATGGGAGAAGGATGTTTGAGCATGTTGTCAACAGGCCTGAGATGTGGATGACAAATGACCAGGGCTGGTTTCTCATCAAGCTGATGTCTATTATTCATAGAGCTGTGTCTGATTGAATAGTGTAGTTTAAAAAGAGAGCCACAGGATTAAAGGCACCTTTTATGTGGAATTAGAGGCCCTTTTTTCAGGATTTTAAGCACCTTTGGATCTAGTATTGCTGAAATTTTCTCAATTGGCGTATTGATCAGTGGTTGATAGATTTAATCTATGAATGGATTTGTCACCTTCAGTTGTCTTGAGCTGTGATTGCTTTCATCCTTGTAAAAGGGTCAAGGCTGTAGACTTTTTGTCTCTTTCTCTCTCTACCTCTGTAGTGAAGCACTAAAGTTAACAATTAACACATCCACTGTGACTCATAAAAGAAGGCACACGAAAGGAGAACTAGTCTGCTGATAGAATTAATATTTTTTTAAGTTTATCATGCAATTGGTTATAATGTAGATAATATATCTATCTGGGATTCTTTGGAAGAGTTGATTTTAAGATCGTATGTCTACACCTTTTGTCAGGATTTCATTTCTCTTTTTTATTTCTCATCTCCTACTTTTTGGGTTTCTTAACAACGTTCCAGGTTTGTGTTAAAGGTGTTTATACAGTAAATGCAATACTTTTTATGTGTCTGAGGGGGAGGGGAAACTGGCTGCTTATGGGACAAAAGGACTTACAGTAGTCTGGCTGATGCTAACAAGAAAGCTCTCTGGTGCTTTGAAGAGATCTGATGCTATGCATCAGCACTTTGTAAGGGCTACAGCAACTGTGCTGCTGCTGGGGACCAAATACAAAACATTTAGAACCATGAAATGGAAAGATACAAACCTCTCCACTGAGAAGTATTTAACAAAATCCCCATCAATGAATGTCCCCCAAACACACAAAGAGATGCATAACATCTGCTGTAAAGGGACTGAAAAAGATTGAGAACATAAGGGAGAGTGTGACAACTTGGCTGTTAAATGTGATTTTTTTTTCACTGTGAGGCAGACAGGCAGACAGGCAGACAGACGAGAGATGGAGGCACGGAGGGCAAGAATGAAAGATCACAGATTGTCATCATTATCTAGCTCCAGTCCTCCCAGTGGTGGAGCAGATCAATAGTGAACCCAACACACACACACACACACACACACACACAGCTCACAATTGCAGACATGCCTGTGCACACATTGTATTGCTCTCAGTCTTCAGTGCATGTTGCACACACATTACACATCTGAACAAACATTTGCTCTGATTTTGCCTATTTGAAATGTTATTGGGCTTGGTTAACTGTGGCTTTAGAGCATTTCAATAAATCCAAAGCAGTGACCTTTTCTGTTTAAAGACAGTGTATCTGGCATAAAGCTACAGTAGGCTGCACAGATTGTCAGTAGTTGTAATTGTAGAGGTTTGTAGAGTCAACCTTTTTTTTTTTTTGGTTCCCTTTTACATGGCAGACCTCTCAGCTTCACATGGATGTGTGCACACATGTACACATACACACTTCCAATCGTTCCAAATCCCAATCTCAACGAATTTAGGTCATAATATTTACTGTGTTAACGAGTTTCTATTTTTGAATAATTAACATGGAGTTAGCGGGATTTGAGCAGGGAATTGGGTCTCAATATAATCCTCCATGCCTCCAGTGAGCGCAAATGTATTGTATTTGAGACCGGTTAATATCTATTCTGGTTGCATGGAAGATGGATTAGTGTGGTGTTTGACAGTTCACTGAAGATGCTTTTTATTTTTTTAAAGAAGAAAAACAGAGCTGCTTTAGATTTTTTGGTATCTTTGTACCATGACTGATGTGTAGGGGTTATTACATGTATATATACATGAAGGAGTGTAATATTTCTAAAAAAAGAGAGAAAATGATATGCCTGTCTGCCCTTTTTGGAGTTTTCCCAACAGCTCTTCAGCTCTTGGGAGCAGCTCAGAGAGTCCTCCAGCCCCTCTGATTTTCACTGTAAAGTTCAACAAGCCAAAGCCTGCTGCCGCTGAACAGTGAGGCAGAGTTCTAGTAGTTTTCTCACTCTTAATCAAATGAAGGGCAGGCTGTTTGTGCAGCAGTTTCATCATCTTTATTTTGTCCGCTTGATGCATCGAAAATGAAGTTAGTTACTCTCTCGGGGAGCTGGCCGGGGCTTGATAGTCACTCTGGGAGAGTGGAAATCTGATCCAGAAAATACAGATGTGTATATCTGTGTGTTTTGTGTCACTTCCTCATACACACCAACACTGGAAAACCAGATGTTCTTCCGTGTTTTATTGTTAGCTGCCCCAGGAGAGAGGAGAGCCACCTGCTGGAGGAGCTGTGATGCTGGTGCACCATGACCTTGAATATCTATAGCGAGCATCCATCTGCTTCTCGTGCTCACCATCCTGCTGTGCGGCATTAAACCTGCATCCTAACATCTGCTAGGTGGCACTGTGGCTCAGCAATTAGTACTGTCGCCTCATACAAATAGAGTCAGTAATCTGAATCCCAGGAGAAAGAAGGGTTTTAAGTGGTTTTAGTCCATCAGACACATAGATCAGACACCAGACCTTCCAGTCTTAATGATACCAGGTCTAGATGGACTGTTAAAAAACTTTTGTGGGATCATCATTCCCCATTTGGTTTAGATGCATGCCATATCTGTGAAATTCCATGTGTGTACAGCATACATCTACAGACAAAGCAAAAAGATAGAGGAGCCAGAGTCTTACTCAAGCAGAGAACTTGTTTGTCTCTGATCAGTTTTGTGGAGCAGAGATGCTGTGTTCATTTCTGTGTGCTATTTCTAAATGTCACAGTAAGCATCTTTACATATCTGCTTTCCAGGTCAGCAAGTGGCAAAGTGTGCTCATTATTTTTCTGAGGATGCCCCTTCTGAGTGTTCGTAGTCTCTTTGGTCATGCCCTCCAATGATTTATGTACTCGACTAGGAGAACAAGGTCCCCTTTGTCCAACCATTGTCTCTATGGATGGTGCCAGTCGCCATCATAGGAAAACAAAAAGCACTCTGTCAGCCTGGTTCCTACAGTACATGCAACTGCAACACAGACACAGACACAGCAGGGACTTACATAGTTCCATAAATGGCCCATAACTGTGAGTGTGAATGTGTTTTGATGTCCAGTGTATCATTTGTCCATTGACCATTACAAGCTAATATTAGGTTAGGACAATTAAATAGGAACATCTACAGAATCTAGCTGATTTAAGCTAGATGTATGGATCAAGGCAAACATAAGAGCCATCAGTGTGCTTTCCCATGTTACCTGAATAATAAACCTTGCATGAGTTAGCGATACATAATCAATTCAATAGGGTGTCACATTCTCAGGGATTGAATTTGATGCCAGATGAAATGAGACGCATTACGTATTTAAGTTCCAGTCATCTTACTTTTTCACATACCCATGCCTCATATGTTAGAGAAGATTAGCACACACCTACAGTAGTGTCATAGCAACCTGTATGTAAGGAATATAAAAAGAAGCTGGACTGGTGTAGAAAAGGAGAAGAGCCAGAGACAGAATAAATAACTGGAGAGGAAGGAGCAGGAAGAGACACAGCAGTGCTTATGCAAAAACCAAGAGCAGAGGAGAGAGAAAGAAGGAGATAGACAAAGATGCACATTTCTGTTTAAGTGGGCTTTATATTCTGCGTGCTGATGTTGTGTGCAAATATGTGTAATTGTAGCTCCTTACATAGTCTGTACATTCGGTCAGTTAGAGCAAAAGAGAATAGCAAAAACGTAGAGACCTAGAAATCTATTATGTGTATGTTGCTACTGTATAGGCCAGATGACTGAGGCAGTGTTTCAATATTTATGTATGGTTGGCAGACATATTGTGAAAAATTGCTATGGGCCGTCTGTCTCTTACTTTTACTTTTTGAGAATGCTAAGGCAGACTACGCAAACTACCTGATTGTGAAATGAATGTACCCTATACATTCCTGTAGAAGCTTAATCTTTGTTATTAAGTGTCAGCATTTATTAGTACCCAGGTAGTTTTGCCAGTTTTGTACCAACAGAGATGTTAACATACTGTAGGAATGTTATCTGCTCCAAAGTTGCACATGACAGGCAGCCAGACCAAAGTAATGCTAGTTAGCTGGAAAACTGTACTGATAATTGATACCTGATGATTGTGGTAATAATGTCAGACAATATTTTCTTTTAGGGTCAAGTGAAGAGCTGTTTTTATTGCAGTTCTTTCAAATCCAGTAAGAGTGTGGGTTTATTTTATGACCATTAGAGTAAGAGATTGATCTATTTTTGCAGACACATACTGCTGGTCCGCAAGAACAGTCTTAAGGGGAATCAATTGAATAATATAACATTTTTACACTTCGGTATGTTAACTTCTGCTTCAGTTAAAAGGAAAATTGGAATATCCCCTCTGGTTTTTGTTAGATACATAGTTTAACTAACCAGAGTGTAATCTTTCAATAAGCATGGACAATAAAGATAACTGCTTCCAGAAACCACTGCATGTTTTTCTCTCTTGGATGAAGTAGAAGAAATCTATTACATGAAACTGGGACACTGGTCCCATAGTGTTGTACTGTGTGTGTTTCCCCACTGTGTTACTCCCCTTTACACAGGAACTAAGTCCTGCTGTTAAATCATGCTTAGTGCAGTCCATCCGACCCCCTGCAGACACGCAAACACAGACACACTCACACACGCACACACACACACACACACACACACACAGGTATACACACACACGTATGGTATATACCTACTTACACACGCTGTGCTGCACACTTTCATACAGCCTAAGGAGCGGAGGGTTATAGTAACAATATTTTAAATTTTTTCAATGCTCTTAGTAAAGATCTAAGCTGTTTCCCATTGGCATTAAATATGCATTAGTCCCAGCCTTTCATGTGGGCGATGAGCTGTGTTTTCTGTAAGAAGTCCTGGGGATATTTTCTGATACTTGCAGCCCACCAATTTTTTTATCTTCATCTTTTAATTAAGAAGGAGAATGAGGTCTCCGAGAAAGAGAGCTAATCTTTATTAAATGGAATTTCTGGGCCACTGGGTTGCTTCAGGGCTGGTTACGAAACATCCCGCCAACAAACACCGCAAACCCCCAGCTCCACGATCCATTATTTCTCATCAATTAACCTTGAGAAACCACGGGAAAAGACCACACTGAAATAATACGAGGCTTAACATCAACAGTTACACTGCCTAATAATTATTTTAACTGCTCACCTGTTATGTCTCATTCTCTTTGAATAATGGTGAGCAAGGGTCTCCTCGCTGGCGGAATCCCATTGTTCACTCTGTCGGTAAGCCATCTCCAGCTCAGGTGATGTGCGCAGGCAGCACAGCCCCTGGGCCTCCAGTCTGGTTCCATCTTGTGTGAGGACATAGCAATCAATCTTCTTTTTTTTTTTTTTGTGTCTGAGGGGGTGGGGGTAAGGGTATGTGCCAGCATTGCCCATGCAGGTTCACCAGGAATATGCGATTTCTAATCCCAGCACTCTGCTGGCTCCTGTGATCACCACTGGTCACTCTTATTTCCCCTTTCCTGGCAGGTCATCCTTCTGCTGTTCTATTATCCCTCTATCTGTAATTAAAGGCAGCCAAGGGAAACTGAGATGGAGTGAGAGAGGAGAAGGGCTCAGGATAGGTGTGTCCATATTTCACACAGAGGCTAGCTGACAGCAAAGATCCAAGCTTTTCCATGGCCTTAAGGGTGTGTGTAATTAGACTATTACAATGCAGTTTTCTACCAACAAGTCCTTACTGACAAGGTAGGTCATTTGTCAGTGCTTTTCAAAAGAAAGCTCACAAACACTGTTTTCATTTGTCTTTGTGTGTGTGTGTGTGTGTGTGTGTGTGTGTGTGTGTGTGTGTGTGTGTGTGTGTGTGTGGGGGGGGTTAATAAAGATGATCCTCAATAATTCCATCCTGCCAGCACACGCCAGGTCTTTAATATCCCACACTGCAAGCACACCCTCCGCACACTCATAAATCTCAAATCTTGCCCCCTTTTTTCCATCTTCTCTCTGCAGTCCTGTAATTTTTATATTCCGCTGTTTTGTGAGTGTAACCCCATGCCAGGGTTTTGTCTGTGGGCCCACGCTGGCAAGAATTGGACAAGATTGGAACCTGTCGTGGTAATGGGGTCTCTGACCCGTTGGGGCTATAACACAGTGTGTGTGTGTAGGTGTGTAAAGGTGCATATGCGCAACTGTGCGTGTGCAGTGATGTACGAGAACACAAACCTTCCAATAGGGCCTCAAGGGCACGGCTTAGCAGCCATAAACAAGCAGCCTTGGTTATCAGTAAGGCAGTAAATATTGATTATTTTAAATGGCTATCACATTACACTCATAAATATACATTGATTACACATCCTTGGGTTCATATCCTTCGATTGGGTTTAAAAAAAAATGCTAAACCATTAGCGGCTGATGAAACAAACAGCCATTTAGAAATTCTCATTTATCTCCTGAAGGCTGCTTTGAGAAAAAGCTGTTTTTGAATCGGCTATCAACTGAATGACTTAATGGGAGGATCACAAAAATACTTTTACTCACATTCATATAAATTGCTGCATTTATTATAACTGTAATTTCAAATATAACCTCAAACCATACAAAACAAGGAACCTCTAGTTTTCCAGGAACAGTTGGCGTAATTTCCTGCTAGTTTATCCATCAGTTGTGTTACAGTCCATTGACAGAAAACAAAATGTCAGTCACCCCAGAATAGACCCCAACAACCATCATCTCCACGTTCAACTGCAGCCTTAACCACCATACCTTCCAAACCCAAGGCTTTACCAATGAACAATCACAGTGTCTGCGGAATATACAACACATCATTAACTGTGGTCTACCCCTTGGTTTTAATACACATTTTTTCTCTGTCTGTGAGCTGCCCTCACTGGGAAAGCCTTGAGGGTATAGATAGTTCATGTATACCGCTGCCAACATTGTAGAAGAATTTTACAACCAAAGTCAGCACTCATTCAAAGCTGAACTGCATCTTACCTCTTACTTCTATGTATTCACTCCTCAGCAGTTTGAGCTTCTGCTTCTCCCTTATTTCCTCCAGCAGCTGCCGAGAAGTGTTGATCATTTTGATGTTAGCGTGCCTCCTTGCTCACCGTGGGTGCAAATAATCAGATTTGTGACAAGAAAGCAGCCTGTCAGAGGAGGTGAGAATTGAATTTTTGAACTTGTGTCATTGGTCCGATATGAATACTCTTCAGCGGATAAAACGGCACGCCCCGCTGTTCTCATGAAGAGAAACTGAATTACTAATTTGAAGCGAAGATTAAAACGGATTCACTGACTGGCAAAGGGACTCGTGCAGCGTGCCAAGATGCATGCGTCCTATCTTTGCTAGATTTAGCGCTCATACTGTATGCGCTGTGACAGCATCATCTATTCATCAGAATCCTGCACAGCAAAAGAGCAATTTTTAAGTTGGCAACTCCAGGGAATTACAAAAGAGAAAAAGATAAATCAACATGCAGCAAATTAATTCAGCTAAAGGTGGTTTTACACTTTTCTCAAATTGGGGAATTGTAATTGTCACCATGTCAAGTTAAACAATAATTAAGATGTATCCCAGGGCTGTTGTTGACACCAATAAGTTTGATAGAAAGTGCTCATACACATTTGATAGACCACATTCTTTGTTGAGTCTTTCCCTTGTCCAAGAGGCTGGAAATGTGGAAAGGTGAGGAGAAATAGTGAAGCAAGGTGAGAAATTGAGTGATGTGTGGACTGGATTTTGTACAGCCTTCACAACATGATGAAAAGAAGTGGGGTTGAAATGGAAACTGGCAATAATAATTGAGTGGAAGACGACTGACCAACTACTGCTCAGTGCACCTGTGGCAGGGTCAGGGATTCCCACTTCCTTATGTAACATAAGACAGCTTCTCAAAGGTTGTTTGACCAAATCCCTTCATTTTCTCGTATCATATTTCTGTCTGCATATATATTTTTTCACATATTAGTTTTAATGGTTTGCCTTTATTACATATTTTCTGTCATATATCAACCTCTAAAATAACTACCCTCATTGTGTGAACCCTGTAGATGAGATTTTATTCGCCATCAAAATCAAGGATAAAGGTATTGAACATTTTAATAAATGAGTTCCCTGGAGCTTGACAGAGCATGACATGGAGTGAGATCAGCCTTGAGGCATTTTTGAAAAGAGAGAGCGGCAGAGAGCTTGATCCGCCTTTATGCGCTTTTAATTACACACGGCTGGCTGGGCTCAAATCCCCAGAGAGCCGAGGTAAAGCACACGTCAGGACCAGCCACTCCGATGGCAGCTCAGTATTACCCTACCTAAACAAGAGGGACAGGGAGAGTGAGAGGTGGGAAGATCACAGGCACCTCTTATGGCAGTACAGGGTTAATTCAGCAGACACATTTACAAGAGCCACAGCCAGCTGTCGATCATTCCTCTGTATTTTGACTGACACACAGTGAAAACAACTGTCGAGCGTACAAGTGTACAGGTTACTAGCAAATCACACCCGGCAGCCTCACATACCCAATATAGTGTATTCCATATAGCAATACCTCACGTATAAATGCTTGCGTGTTTTATAAAGTACGTGCAAAGAAAAATAAATTCTTACCTTCTAAGTTGAAGGAGTGAGTTGGACATGTTGTCGTGTATTGGTTCTCCACTGAGAGACGGTGAGTGTTTGATCTTGGTCATCAGCTGACTGCTGACAGACAGACAGTCAGTGTCGTTGGGTAATGTGAGAAGACAGTCACAGTGCACGTCTATATCTACTAGGACTGATTGATCAGCTGTGTCAGGACATGTGATAAGGCTCAGGCTAGTGTGTGTTTCTGTGTTCGCTGCCAATACTCACACCATATTATACCTTTTCTGTAGACTGACCACGCTCACTCATCCGACAAACACACATAAATCCACATAGATTCACAGCCTCTCTCACTGCCTCACAAACACAGTTACTGTGTCACACTTCTTCCATTGACCGACATTCCAACAGTTGCGATCACGTTGAACAGCGAGAGCCGAGGGAATAAGACTCCCTCACTCAGAGACCTTTTTATGTATCAGAACCCCTTGATTCACATGACTCTCACCTCCCAGAACCGCACTTTACTGTGAAATGAATGCTGTAACCTCCAGGCAATGTCAAGGTGAAGGAAACGTGTCAGCGCCTCCCCCGGTGAGCTCTTCCTCGCTCCGGCTCTCTCCAGTTAATGATCCGAGCGTGGAGAGGGTTGCCTCAGCTAGCCCGGCCAGATGAGCCCAGAGGAGATGGTTAGAGGGAGAGGAGGATACAGACTGTAATCACAGGCAATCATCACTTCTCTCTGTGGATTTTTGCTACTCTGGACTGGACCGCTTGGCCCCAAACCTGTGATTTGAGCTGCGAGGTGGAGTGAGACAAAAGAAAAAGGAGGAGGATGATGTGGACAATGAAGATTTATAACATGGAGTACGCACAAATGAAAGATTGTAGTGATTCACTGTAGGTGAGAATGCCCCAGAATCCACTGCTTCTGTTGGGTGAGAGTTGGTGTCATTGCCAAAAGTGAATTTAGTATACATCTCTTGTTCTATTTAAAAAAATAAAAAAAAAAAGTATTAGTTGTCATACAGAGTCCTGTCTGGAATGTTGGAGGAAAAGGACATTGGATGTTGAGAAGTGGATCCAACCCCATTGGATCAAAGTTGTGAACAAGCACGTCCATGTGAACCCTCTGCGCAGTTAATAGTGTGGAATTCATGGTTTTGGTGTCCACACTTTAATGGATGGCTAGACTTTGGGGGCATTTTAAGATTTTGTTTGCTAGTTACTCAGTGACCGACAAACATGCCTGCTGCATTCACTTTGATTAGCCAAGCTTAGCTCAAATGTTTCCAAAGAGAGAGGGTCACTGTAGCTGAACTACATGTTATGATTTACATGTTCAGAAAGAAGCTTGTTTCACTTTTTTGAAAGGAAATATGTTTACAGTATTTGAGCACAGCAGTGCTAGAGACCATGATAATACAACATGTTGATGTTTAGCAGGAATAATGTTCACACATGTTCACCATCGTTATATGCATATTTGCTTTTTAGCACTGAACACAAAGTACAGCTGAAGACTAATGGGAATGTCATTAGTTTTGCAGGTATTTGGTAATTAAAAAAAAAAGATCATGAAGATGATAATGCTGCTCTATGAAAAATCATTGGATCACCAAAGTTATTACATTTCATCCTGATGGGGACATGATTGTTTGTGCCAAATTTCATGGCAATGCGGCTTGATGTAGTGGGCGCAGGCATTGTGGCTTCTCGACCCTCCAGGCTAAATCTAATGGAGTTCTGCTTCCTCCAGCTCGCCTGTCTCTCTTCATGAACACACAACCAGCCCCCACATAGTCTGCAGCAATGATTCCAATATGGAATACAGAGTGGTTGTTCATTTCATTTTACTGCCAAGCTTGCTGGTGCCACTCAAAAAGAACAAGAGCACTTCCCCACATCTGCCAGTCTGATCTACGGGCCTAGATAGGCAAACAATAACCTCCGCTTTTATGGCTATATGCATGTCGGCTCTTCCTTTGGAGCTGTAAACTTTTACATTGTGGTGTGTAGTGATACTGTGTGAGAGAAAGCCTTGGACTGTTTGTCTCTAACCCTCAGTCCTACGTGCTCTGCGGTTGAGTCTGGTTGTCTGCTTTCTACTGTGGTCTTTCATCACGCTCACTCCCCGTTCTGGCATGCCCGCCAGTTGTGTGTGTGTGTGTGTGTGTGTGTGTGTGTGTGTGTGTGTGTGTAGAGTGTGTAGGCAAGACCAGATGTTTACTGCCATCTAGTGGCCGAATGCTACAAATCTTTCAGTGGGGACAAGAAAATTACCTTTGAGATCAAGCATACAAAAGTAAATCTATGACAAACAGTGACATGTAGTGTTTTGTAAGCACTGTTCATATACAGTAGGTGTGTTTGTGGAGGTGGAGGTTGGTAGCTCATTAATGAGTCTATATTGGTGTAGCAGGTCAGTTAAGTCAATGAGCGAGCGCTAATTCTTCTCCAGTCCTTCTGTGTGCAATTTGTTACACATTTGCATATAAATTGCTTTAAATGTGATGTTGCTGCTAAATTCCTTAACTGGCACTTGTTTAAAATTCATTCCTTTGATACATTAAAAACCCCGACAGGTGTGCATAGGCATTTACTGTAGACGGAAATTTTGTGAAAGTCTCTCCCATTTTGTCTCTGAAAAGCTGTGTGTGTGTGTGTGTGTGTGTGTGTGTGTGTGTGTGTGTGTGTGTGTGTGTGTGTGTGTGTGTGTGTGTTCCTGTACGTGTCGCTGTACGTCTAGTTATATCCAGTGATCAGGATTCAGAAAATGTTTGAGGTCGCTAGGTTGGCTTGCTGGCCTGTCCCCGTGCTCTGGTGCTGTGGGAGGGCAGGGGATATTAGGATGTGTTTTCAAACTGGGTCATTCTTTAGGAATATACAGAGGTATGATTTATTTTTTTCTTTTCAGTTTCTTTTTAAACACTTTCTCAGCTGTATTGCAGCCCAGTTAACTCAGTTAACCCATTTCTCCTGACCTTTTTCATGAACACACAAACCCAGATGTAAATCTTTTGGAGATAAACACACACACACAAACAAACACTCTGTCGCTCTCTCTCTGGTGCTGCCCTCTGTTGCTAGTTGATCAGACTTTAGACAAGTACTCTTGTTCAGTGTTAATTTGTGTCTGCTGGTTGATTGTTTGCCTCAGGAGGAACAAGGATGGTGCTTTGTGCGGGGAAAAAAAGACTGGCTATTCACATTCTGCTAATTGATTCTTGAGTGTTTTGATGAGTTTTTTCCTGTGTGAGAGTGTGAGAAAGAGAGAGAGATAAAGAGACCTAGAGAGCTTAATGCAGACCAATAAATCATCATTTCCAAACAATATCATATGCAGTTTAAAAGCTAAATTATGCAATGTAACATCGCAATGAGGTCATTACAGAAAACAATATTCTGAAAGTATTTTTCATGGTGTGAAATATCAGTGTTTTTCTAACATAAGCACTCTTAAAAATGTGCTAAATATACTTATGAGTCATATTGTGCTTCAAATGGCTTTTTGTGTTACATCATGGTCTTGTCTTTGTATCAATTTTAAGATATAATCATAAACCATACAGTAATATAAAATAGACATATTACTGTAGTTTGCACGTTTAGTCTTGACAGAGTTGACCTGCACGTGCATGCTGACAATGCCTACTCAGCAACAGTATAGTACATCAGCCTCCAGCAACAGTGATGAATGGACTCTTTGATGTTTCTGGATCTGCCAGACAGCGACCTCCGTACTGCACATACACACTGTAATAAACATTTGATGTGTCTGCCAGTGTCTGCCAGCATGTACGCATATGGCCCACTTTTGATAACGTGTTATTGTGCATCCCTGTATGTGGTGTATGTATTGACCCTTAGTTTATCTGCAAAGAAAAATTCTCTTGTTTATACAAGTATTGGAAATTGCATCAGTGGCTCAGAAACATTACAAAATATTTGACTTCATACACTGAATATGGGCTGTCCAGCCACTTGAACAAAGAATGTTGACCGCATTTTCTCCTTGTTCCCTCATCAGTATGTGTAAACACGCCTGTATGCTGCCTGTTTATACATTTTGAGCTCAATGCACATCCTTGACTCTCTTTCGGCAGTGTTTTTGTGTAATTCCTCCACGGTATGTTTACATGAACCTTCGCTCTATGTTTCCTTCTCTAAATGTTGTGACAGCAGGTCTAAACAGGATGCAGGTCAGCTGTAATATTAGTTTATCCAGAAGATATACAGGTTGGCCAGGGTGTGTCGATGGACTGATATCACTGTATTCAGGCTGTTTGGACAATGCTTCTTTGAGAAGCATCTTGCTGCGCTGCAGATGGAGCTGCAGTGAGTGCTGCACAAAGCCCTAACAGCATCTTAGGCCGGCTACACACTGCCTGCGTAAGCGTGCCGTTTCTGTTGCGTGTCAGCTGCGTGGTGGCTGCATGGAGTTTTCTATGTCTTTACACACCAGAAACGTGTCTGACGTGGCACTGCTGCTGCTAGCCTTGTCTGGACACATGTATGTTTCCCATTGATAAAATGAAATACCATGTTAAACATAAATATATACTGATTTGATTACAGCAAAGACAACGTTGACAGTATTGACAAAATAGGGTACAGAATATTTCCTTCTGTATTGAAAGGTGCAATATTAGAATTTGTTTTTTTTTTAAATTACATTCATATCTGCATTTATATCAAAACCTAGAGACTATATCAAAACCTAGAGACTTTCAAACATCAACATGTAATTTATTAATATGTATTTGTGTCAATGTGTGTAAACATCTTTTCCTATTCTATTTTGCCTGGAAACACTTCCAACACGCTTGTGTGTCGCGTGAAAAATAGGCGTCGGTTCTATTTCTAGCATGCACATGCCTGAGACGTGCGTGTCACACAGGCAGTGTGTAAGCTCTAACCTGTTAACATGGGAGCCGAAATATAAACGGACACGCCACGCAGCTGACACGCTCAGGCGATGCAGCCAGTGTGTAGCTGTGTTTAATACAATTTGACACAACACAAGCCTTTGTAATTTTACCACTGCTATTCTTCTAATGCATTCCATATATAATTAGATACCCACCGTAATCAATTATGCATTCTTTGATTCATTTTGTAAATCAAAGGAATACAGGTTTGCACTGGAAGTGGCTTTGCTGGCTGGCTTGCAAAAACACAAATTTGTCTAGTTTGGAAAAAGAGGTCTACAGTAAGTATTCATATTTTTCTCATTTCCTACACTTTGTGAGCAACAATTTCAGAAAGGAGAACATTTACCCTGGAAATGGCTTTTGCTAAATGACAAAATATACAAAAAATGAGGCCATTATACTAAGATTTTTCTTCAACTTGCTTCATGCTGTCAGCAGTCTCCACCAGCATTGGAAACTGGAAGCAAACACAAGCAGCCCAAGTGTACCAATCAGTTTTGCTTTGTTACATGGTATTTTTATCACTGAATTTGATTTCTTAGGAGTTGCGCGTCAGCTCTGGTTGTAGCTCTACAATATTTTGAGTTACTAGGTTGTGTGCTTTGTACGTCTATAATCTGTTTCCTATTTGCCAGTGTGTCAGTGTCTGCTCACCGTCACCCCCAGGTCTGGCAGAGTGGTGTACCCTATATGTTATTTGGTTCTGTCAGCAAGACTGACTCGGTGAGCCGTGTCCTGGAGGGTGGATTTGGGATGAGGAGAAGTTCCTCTGGTATCTATCCAAGCCCATGTCTGTTCTGTCCTCTCCTGCCCCTTCATTCCCCTCGCTTGCTTTCTTTCTCTTATTTTTCCCCATTTCTCGTTCCTCCACTCCCATGAACCCAGTGAGTCCTCAGGAAGTGCAGTGTTCCAAAATGGGATGGTTTCTCCCCCCTTCTTCTTCTTTGGTCGCTCTCTTCCTCTCCTGAATTAACATTGAAAAAATAAAAAATAAAACCTCACTGCTGAGTGACTCATTCAAATAATTGTTGCTTTTAGCTGTATCAGGTTACTCTCTTCTCTGACTCTCTTCTTGCTTTTCTTCCTTTCCCCCAGTACAGTGTGGTAGTGTGGTAACTGGGCCACTTGTGAATTAGAGCCTTTGAGCAAAATGGCAGAAAAAGAGAGTGACATCAGGGAGGGAGAGAAAGAGAGGGATTCGAAACCTTGGTAGCCCTGTAATTTTCTGCTCTGTTCCTATGATTGTATGTATGACCATTACAGACAAATGAGTCAATAGGAGATTGTCCTGCCAGCTGGGTCACTTTGTATGTGTAGATGTGCGAGTAAACCGTATGTGTGTGTGTCTTATTTTAGCACGTCTGCACTACTTAGGTGTGTCTAGGTGGAGCACAACATTCTTGTCTCTTACAGAAGAAGACACCTTTTTAACAGGCGTTAAAGATATGCTACATGGGTGTGTGTGGGAGAGACAGCGAGAACAAAAGAGACCAGAAGCGAGATAGAAAAGGGGAGGGGACCGAGCAAGGAAGGCCAGACCAAGTCCATTTTGAAACGGGCAAGAAATGCGAGACTTGCTAAAACATTTTTGAAAAGAAGGGGAAAAAAGAGCAAGACATGTGGAGCGAAGGATGAGATCCCTCCCTCCTGCCAAATCCCAGTTACTGTAGACTATCCTATAGCTAACCCTCCCTCCCTCCTCTCCCTGTCCCATGTGAGCAGCAGCCTGATGACTGGACCTCTCTGTGTCTCCGCTGCTTACGCTTTGCTGCGCTCCGGCAGACATGCATTGTTCTCCACTGTACACAACTTGTTGCTCCCATTCTCAAAGACTTAGTCTGTGTTAGCTCTGCAGAAAGGATCGACAGGGAAATACTTGAGCTGGCTTGTCGTGAGTAATGACGTTTACATTTTTGGGCTTTTGTCAGGGGTGAAGAATTGTCTCATTCATTTGTTTGCCCTGTCAGAGAGTTTTGCCTTACGTTTCTGAGTTTGATCAATGTTAAGGTGATATGTGCAGTAGGAGATTTCTAAACATGTTAGTGAAGTTGGCAAGCTGTGAAAAGAACGGAGAGAAACTTTGTCATATGTTGGCGAGAGAAATGCTCCGGTAGTGAGAGCCTTTTTAGCTCTTCTCTTGTTTCTGACTGACTAGCTCCATTTTTGCTGACTCACTCTATTAACTTATTACACATGCTGTGTGGGTGTGTGTACATGTGTTGTACCTGTCTGTCTGCTACCATCTTAATGCGCTTATGTGTGTCATTCAAATTTAATAATTTTCTTTGTGTTCCTACCCGAAAATATAAATGTAGTCCAGACAGAGGGATAGAAAAAATGAGAAAGAGACGCTGGCATACTGCTGCATCACTGTTTGTCATTATTCTCTCAGGTCCTCATTGATTTCCTTCTCTCTGCTTGCTGAACAAGAACAATGGCCCCACGCCTGGCCAAGACCCCGAGTAAATAAGCCAACTAAATATCAACACCAAATCTCCTGCTAGATGTTGTTCATTGATTTGCTTTGTTGCCAGATGCGCACACACACATAGAGACACACACATATACACAATCTGGCCTTGTCGTCTAGAGGGACTCTATTGTTTGCCGCGCATAATTGTTTGTGTGTATGTTTCTAAAGGCTTGTCCAAAAGGTCTTGGACAATGAAGTCTGTCACTAAGGGGATGTGGATTTCTCTCTCTCTCTCTCTCTCTCTCTCTCTCTCTCTCTCCCCCTCTCCCTCTCCTTTTCCTGTCCAAGTCCCCCTTCACATCTGGATCGCCCCACCAGCTGACAAGGAACAAGGGAGCGGATGGAGGGAGGGAGGGAGGAAGGAGGTGTGGAATGGGGGTAAAGAGAGAGGGATAGAAATGGGAGGAAGGGGAGTTTGCTTAGGCCAGAGTTCCCTTGGTAGACTTCCCCCTATGCAGGAAGAAAAACCTCACAATGTCATTGTGAATGTCCACTGTGTGAGAGGAAACACAAATGATGTGAGAGGAAACACAAATGGTGTATGCACAGACGAAAAGCACTCCCTTGCACACATAATACGCAAATATCCCACATATCCAAATGCATGTAATTGAACACCCTCTGAAACATATATACTCATACAGATGCCGGTGACAGTGAAGCAGGCATTAAGCCCATTGAACTGACTCATATGCTGCTGTAGTATTTAGCTCAGAGAGGAGACTGCTGGTGTTTCGTGGAGGGCTTTGACTGTAGCGTGTCGAGTTTTCGCCCCAGGCTTTAGCTGTCAGAGCAATTCCTGTTATCGGTCAGTCTCTTTACTCTCCTCTATCTTTGGCTCATCACTGAGTGTCTGTCCATAGCCGGACTCTAATGAGACTCCCTAAAGTTGAAACTATAGTGAAAAGCTCTACTTTAAAGAGAATCACTTGGCATTTACTTCTCTATGCTTTTTCATTTTCTCTGCCAGATGAAACTGCACATGCCAGCTGCTGTTGCAATGCTCTGCCAGAGCTGGGCAGCCACTCCTGTGCCTGTTTGTTCATGCAAGGGCAGGTCTAAGTGCCATAGCAACAGGTGTGTGTTGACATCATTACCGTTAAGCAAAGGCGAGGCAGCATGGACACACACTTATTTAAAGGGGCGAAAGTGTCGCTCACATCTGTTTTTGAGGTTCTTATGCAGTGAGTGTGATCTGCGGAGGGGTGGCTATGATTGGGACAGTGATAAAAACACCAGCCTTCATTTCCTCCTCAGCCTCCCAGGAATGGTTAGACTGTGCAGTTTCTGCCATATGTGCATGTGTAATTCAGCCATCTCCCTCTGTCAGTGCAGCTGGTTCGTGTCTGTCTGTAACGCTACTTTTCAGTTTATTTCTAGCTGTTACGAGCTAAGCCTGCATCTTTGTGTGATTTATAGGCGAGCAGCGATGATGTTGCTGTCACTGCTGAAGGTTTACTGTCTGAATAGCCTCTCTTTGTGACTTGAGATCAGCGTTAATACTATTACTTCTCCTGTAAATGTCTTGCACATGATCAGTTTTAGCTTTGTAAGTGTGTCTTTCAATATAAAATATAAAATATGTTATATATTAACATAATAGTGATGTGTTCAGTATCAGGATGTCACTAGGCAGACCGGAGCACCACGGCCAATGATTGAGCGTCATTTGGCACAAAAAGCGCTGTACTGTACAGTATGTTTCAGCCAACAAACCAGAGTAATGAGTGAAATGTGTTCAACTGGGTAACAAAGCTCTAGTTTGTTTTGGTCGGGGTAATAGTATTCACTCGGCGGTGATGTCGACAGTGTGCACAACAATGTCAAATAGAGAATCAGACAGAGGTGGAACAAGACCGAATCTGATGACAAATAAACCACCACAGTGGGACACAATTAAAGGTGCTCTAAGTGATGTGACACGTTTTTTTAGGCTAATAACAGACAAGAAGGAGCTGGTTGAGCAATCACTGCAGCAGCGTTGGCACGTAGGCTACTTCCACAATGCGTATTCATGACTCAACCAGCTCCTTCTCGTCTGTTATTGGCTGGAACACTGTTTGTTATGGTTTGTTGGGGCAGGTTGGCGCAGTTTGTTTTTGTTGCCATTTGTGGAGCCTGGGCTGTCTTCAGAGACTGTGTTCTTTTACAGTGTGTTCAGGGGACAGGCAGCTAGGGGATAGTGAGGAGATGTTTGCTGTATGTGACGAAAAATGTTGTAGCCTAAACGCACACATCACTTAGGGCACCTTTAATGTATGAATGAATGTAAATAAATGTGGGAAGCATTGAAAAGGTCTTTGAGACCCTTACAACAAACATGTGAATCATATATTGCAACATACATACTACCCGATAGTAAAGTGAAAATCAGTAAAAAGAAAAAACAAAGAAAACCAGTTTAGCACATCAGTGGATTTCACTGACAGTCAGCCATATTGATGAGTCAAAGTATGGTACATTGCAGCCATCTGGGGTATATATATTTATACTATCTTTGTATGTGTAGGAGAACAGGTCCTCTTAGCTTTGTGAGCTGGACTGAATACATGTGCAAGGACTGCAGATGGGATTTTACTGATCCTCCTCTCTTTCTCTTCGCTTCTCACTTCTCTCATTCATCCAGCCTCTTTTATTTTAGGACCAATGAGTCTTCAGAGCAGCACCTTAAGCTTATCCTCTCACGTTTTTGATCCCCCACCTGCTCTTTTTGTTTCTGCTCTTATCTCAGCACACATGCGTGCCACCTCTTTCGCTCTCTCACGCACACGCACACACACGCATCTTCATTGCCTTGAATCAGAGATTTGTCAAAGTCAGTTCACACCCTACAAGACAGATTGCGTCACCTTAGAGTGGGGGTCTGGTCTGTGCTGATGTGGCATATACTGTAGGGCTGCACACAAAGAAATACAGGTATGTGCTTCGTCATATGTGTAGAAACAAAACCGCATACATCAAATCAGCTTTTGGACGTTTACTTGTGGGGTTTTTGTTGTCAGATTTCATATTCTGCAGTATCATTAGTATCCTTGCTGAAGGTCCCACCATGAAGAGTTTCATGAGATTTCTGCCTCATTGCTACAGTTGGTTCCAATTACAGAGGCATTCCCTCATTAGACATAGCTGAGACATATTTGTGTATGTTGTCCAGCTTCTCATGTAGGATCCAAAACTTTTCATATGTCATGGACAGACCGATGGACAAAAAGGTATAGCTCCACTCGAAGCATGGGTTAGAGGCAACTGTTCAAATAATCTGCTCATTAACTTGGCTGCATGCAAATGTAATCACAATGTCAGTCTTTGAATCAAGTCAAGTAGAGGAGGTGTATATGAAACAAACCATGGCAGTATGTTTTTATGTGCTGCTGTAGGCAGGCAAATTATTTGTTAATAATCTTCTTGAATTAGGCAGAGTAAAGAATGTTTCTGCAGTGATATGTGTTCATTGAATGGGCGTGCCAGTGGCACCCAAAATATCGTCATTGCAAATTATCTGCAGTTTGCTCAGAACCTATTCAGTCTACAGCCTGATTGCCTTTGACAGGTTTGCAAGTCTGTCACAATAGTTCATTCTGCTTTCTGAGTCTGTGAAGTAGAGGACTTTTTTTAACATTAAATCACTCTTCCTGTCTACATAATTCCTATATCTCTCTTTATTTTGCCATTTTCATCCCTAACTATATTGTGAGATATATAGAATCAAATCAAACCGTGACCTTAGAATCGAAAATGTAATCGAATCGAGGATTTGGAGAATTGTGACACACCTAGTGCATACAGACAGAATACTCATACAGGTGCAGTGTCTTGCATGCCTGATTATGTTACTGCAGTGTAATTCTCTGTGCTTCTGCTGTTTTTATAAAATCTGGCTTTAAAAGCTCATTAAATCTATTTTGAACCAGGTCAGAGGCCAGATATTGTATAAATCTCCAGCAAAATCAGAGTTTTGAGCGTGTCACAGGTTACACATCATATTGAGATGAGAGGATTATAGCTATTATTGGTGAAGAAAGAATATTCCCTGATTATAGCCAGACTGTGTGTGTTGATACAAAGAGCTCTGATTACCTCTGGCACTGCTGCCCCACTTCCCAGGATACCAAGCATTGACTAACACAGCAGGGGGACAGGAAAGGCTGTAGGCATACACACTCTTACCTATAGTACTGACACACAGGCACACATCAAACACAGTGATTAGCACTTTGTAAATTAATCTCATGCTTTACTGTCAGCCCACGTTTCCACATTTACTCTTTTTTTTTTAGAATTAAAAAATTCTGTGGAGTTCTGTATTAAATACACACAAGATAGGCATCACCAACATGGTACAGAGCTAATATTTCAATATAAAACATGCATGCTTATTGATGATTACCTTTTTCAATGATGGTGTGTAGCACGTCACGGAGTACTCGATAAAACACCAATAAAGTATGACGATCTCGATTAACACCAGCCGTCCACACACACACATGCTTTTTCCTGTTTGTGTTGCCCATGGCAACGGCTTGGCTAGCATTGGTGGTGATGTCAGCAGTGATGTACGAGTGTTGGAGTGCAAGGGGGTGACCTCAGCAGAGGGGAAGTCCCAGAGGACTCATATCAGCTGCGGCCAGCGCTCGCTTTCAGGACTTTCTCACACTCAGTATCCGTACGAACAACTAAAGCTGCCCTGACCCCTATAAACCCCAACTTCTGATCCACAGACATCACAAATCACCAGCACCCAGCATGACAAAGACCTCTGACATGCACACATACACAGCCCCACACACCATACATTGTCTAATATAACCCCCAAAAAAGGGATGGGAATATTTAGAGGATGATTCTGGATGAAATTAAAGGTACACTGTGGAGCTTTTGGTCAGTAGGGGCACTGTAGAGCAGTGTTAATTACTGGGTAATAGCTAAGAGTCAAGCATGCAACTAAGCCTGTTTCCATGGTGAATTACATTTTTTTTAAATATATTTTGATATGTTATGTTTTTAGATATGCTACCAATGCCAATTCAGCTCCTATATTAAATGTTTTAGGACATTCAGCAAGCATTCTGGTCATGTCTATGAAATTAAAAGGGTGACAACCCATGCATGATGCCCTTTTTTTCATGCATTTTCACAGTTGGCTTTTACAACTCAACAGTCCATAAATTAGTGTTGTAAATTAAATAAAAAAATAAATACCAATAAAAGAGTGGAAGAACACAAAAGTAACCACTAACCAATGTCAGCAATGCAGATTAGAAAAAAAAAAGGTTTTGCAAATATTTTATGAGAAGCATGTTTGTCAGGACTTCATGATGCATTCAGTATATTTTTGTTACAAATATTGAGAGTAAACAATGTTAGCATTCAGTCAGTGAGTGTACCTTTCTGTTGTGAAACAACTTGAAATCGTCAGTGTGTATGCTGTAATTTAATTAGGGTGTAGTTATAGTATTTCCTGTAAGTAAGGCCAGTGGTTATGCTCATCAGCCTTGGTTTGAGGCTTTTGGCTTCTGGCACATGTGTCCTGTGGCTTTTTTCAGTGGGCAACTAAGGCAGCTATGTTCCTGTCATGGTCTGCTGTTGGCATCAATGTATTTTCGCTGATATTCATGCCTATTAGATCCAGCTCATCCATTTAGCCTCAGAATGGTAGGCTCTGTCCAGGTTGGCATAGAGGCTGCCCAGCCCTCTCTTCTACAGCAACAGTCCATAAATTAATGGTTGCCTGCCTCTCTCTCTCCGAGGACAGCTGTTCTACCAGCCATGGATGGAAAAAACAATCATAGGAGCAACAACCACATCCATGGATAGATTAGGAATGTGCATACTGTATGTGTGTTCTAGGCACAGGCGAGTGCATGTTTGCTCTTGTTTGCATGAACCTGTTCATGTGTGTATAAATTGTTAACTCACATGAGGTGTAGGAGATCAAGAGCCTGTAATAAAATACATTTTCCTCTGGATTAATTTTGCATTAACGTCTCACTCAAAGGTGGGTGTTTAATGGCTGTTGTAAAAGTAAAGGTTGATAAACACATAAAAGTGCTAAAGTGAAAACAGTGTGTTCTAAATGTGTGGGAGGAGAGAGGGGAGGAGGGTGAGATTAATGTGCAGGTGTTTGATAGTGTACCAGCATGGAAGGTTGTTTTCGGTCTTTTACACTAAATCAATTTCGTATTAAAATAGTTCTTTGAGCAAATACATCATGAAGGGGCACCTAGGTAGCTCACCTGGTAGTGCAAGCCTAAAATGCCCAAAAAATAAAATCTAAAAGGGAGTTGCCCTTGTCAAACCAATTAGATTAGTTTTGTTCATTTATTTAAATAGCCCCTATTATGCGTTTTTATTTACCCATCTTTTAGTGTTATAGTTTTTTGACTATTTAATAAATGTATTAAGTACAGAAACACATTTGCTCTGCAAATGGAGCTTTCTCTCCCACAGACAGCACTTTTTCTCAACTGTCCAAAACGCCTCACCCAATTTTTTTTTGAAATTCCTCAATTAGTGATGTCAATAATTTAAATTTTACATATGTGCTGCCTGAGCAAGCACAGCCCACCCAGTAGCTTGTTTAAATTTCGTTGACCAATCACAGCAGACTAGGCTATTTTGGAAGGAGGTCCAAGAGCTCAGACCGAGCAATGGGTAGTATGAGAAACATAATATGTTTTGGAACATCAAAGCATGTAAACCTATTCTAGTAGACCCCAAGAGTACAAATATGACGCGGCTCTTTAAGGAAAGTCACAATTTTTTTTTTTTGTGCAGCTCAGTGTGACACAAACATTACAGACTTCATGGCAGGGGTTTCATTTCTCTCTTTGCTCCTAACATATGGATATTACCTTGGTACTTGGTGGCAAATGTGTGTCAGATCAAGTATGGTCTTATGTATTATCACTGCTCTGCCCCAGGGGGAGCTGTTGCTCCAGCTGTGGATGGTAAACCCCGTGCCCTGTCCTGCCCCCTGGCTCCCTGAAACATCCTCTTGTAACCTCCCTTTGACTTCTCTGCCTGTCTCTCAATCAGTGTTCTCCTTCCTGTTCCTAGTCTCGTAATGTTCTAATTTAGTAAGTAAAAGTTACGATTATTAAACTTTTATTTCCTATTTTTTATTCACTGACAATGACCATAGTTTACCCACCTTTCATTTTGTCATTACGTCATACTTAAAAACCCAGGCCGCAGCAGTAAACATGTTTCCACCACATGTCCTGCTTTCTGAAGCCAACCATTCATGTGCATAAAGAGACTGACAGACTTCTGGTTGAGGTTATGACTGAGCTAAACCCTGGAACTAGACAGTGTCTGAGCTGGGCTGACTTCATTCTGGCTACAGTCAAATTATCAGTGTGAAGATGCATCGCCGTACCTCTGCTCTTTACAGCTTTAGTTCCAGGTAAGTAAAGCCTTTGCCTTCTGCACATTTCACCCATCATTGATAATTATGTCAGGGACGGTGTCAAAGTAAAATACTGTATATGACAAGTGTGTGTGTGTGTGTGTGTGTGCCTGCAGGGTGGCTGTCTGAGGGTTTTAAAGAGCAGCCTCGTTACATCTGAATGCTTAAATCAGATTTCATAGTAGCTTGTCTAAATCTTTTATATCACCAGGTGCATTTCTATAGTGTAGATTTGTTTTCATACCAATAAATGTGGCTTGATTGGTGGCTTTTGGTTAAGTTTTTGATTTAAAGCAGCCACACTGCCTAAAAACTTCCTTATTGTACACAAATATTGATCATATTAATGCAAATGTATTGTATATGGGCCTAAATGCAAGCTGTTGGTGTTTCAGTTGTTATGGTTACACCAGTCGTTCATCCTACATTTAGCTCCACATCCATAGCTCCCTCCACCCACCAGACTGTGGGACCAGAGCCAGAGAAGTAAGATTTCACACAAGCACACACACCCTTGGAAATACCCCTGCCCAGACTTTGGTTTTTAATTCCCCTTCAGATATGCTATAGAGAGCTTTACATAGTCAGGTATGTGCTTTACAAGCCACATCTGCTCTGAGATAATCATGACCAGATGATCTTGCAGCTGTCCCTCAATATATTCCAGACTTTGACAAGGATGGACAGAGAAAAAGTGCAGAGAAAAGAGGAGAAAGTAATTAAAACTGGTGTGTTTTCATGTTCTCTAAGACACAGCCCATGTAATTGCAATAACCTGGTCTTAATATTGCTGTGGACCATTGTTGCTGTCCCTCTTTCCTGTCTGTCTCTACTGTCAATTTTAATGTTATTGACTGCATGTACAGTGAAGTTTAGCATTGTCTTGGAAGATCATGAATATTGTACTTTTCATGCATTATGAAGGGGAGTAGATAGTGGTGCGAGCCACTTACCGATACAGCAGATCCACACCTGCATTCATGCTAATGTTGTATGTAGAGATGCAGTGCAGGGAAAGAAAAAATTATCAGAAAAATAAGGTAAATACTACATTGGCCTGGGCTAAATGCCAGCTCTGCGCCACAGGATATGGATATCTTTACAGCCAGCATGGGCTCAGCACCAAGCCCCGCAGCAGTGCACTCCTGTATCAACACAAGCCTCCTGTGAGTATGTGTGAGTGTGTGCTCCAGGGACCCCTAGCTTGTCTTCATCCCTCTGACCATATCTTCCCCGCCCAATCATTTTCTTAATCTGTATCTTTTGCAGCCTGTCTGATAGATACACCGTGGTCTCAAGTTGTACAAGCATATATAGTTTCATAATATTGTATAAAGTAATTTATTAGGCAACACAATGATATCATGTATCACTTTATCACTTAAATATATCGAGTTTGTGGTATTTGCTTAGACAAAGTAAATAATATCATCTTGGGCTCTGAGAAAGTTTAAAGGGCATTTTTTTTTCTCGTTTTCTGACATTGTAGAGGCTAAAAGGTAATCACAAATAAAAATGGATAATGAAAATATTAGCAGCCCAATTGTTACAACACCCATTTTTAACAAAACACGTATTAATGACAAATTATGTTATAATACATTAAAGACATTTTTCCCCAAATGAAGACACGTGCAATCTCTTTTCAAACATGACATATCCTATTTAGTAATGTGTCCTTACCTCAGACAGAGCCATCTGTATCACAAACTCAATGTTACTCAAGCTGTATTAATCTCAGTGGGCCCATTAACCTCTATACTGCTTCTGGTCCCGCGGAATCGTCTTTGCTCCAGAGAAGCTCCACTCTTCCAGAAGGGTGAGGGGGCAGTGGAGCAGACTCATTACTGGTGCAGTGGCTGGCCTCTAACCTAGACTGGAAGGACAATCATTAAACACACAAAGCTAATGACCGCCGACTGCTCCATTTTTTTATTTATTTTTTATGTCAGTCTGGATGTCTGTTTGTTGTTGTATTTGTGTGTGATTGTGTGTCGGTGCACGTTACACACACTGATAAGATCTGTGGGGACACGGATAACGGAGGGACAGAGAGATTGAGTCAGTGAGAGTGAGTCCGAAAGGTGTGTTAATTGGTTAGGAGTGACCATCTGGACCAGAGCTTTCAGACAGGACTCCCCACCAGCCTGTAATGAGGTCTCGTCAGGCCGGAGCAACAATCACCACGGCTTATGCCAAGCATCGGGGCCTTGCCATGGTAACCTCTAAGCCCTTTTATCACCTCAAAGGTTATGAGTCAGCCAACTACAACACAGAAACACAAGTCATCCCTGATATGGCTTAAATGTTTCAGATAGATAAGTGACTACTACATAATGTTTTCAAATATTAATTGTAATCATTTTAACAATTAAGGTTATAATCAGAATTGGGCATTTAACTACACTGACAGTACTTTTTTCCTACATGAAAAGTGTCCTTGAGAACTGTGTATCAAACTATCAAGAACTTTTCAATGCCTTTGTTGTTTACTTATTGTTCTATTCTTCTCATTCTTCTAGTCTGATTTAAATCTTTGAATTTGGTCAATTTCATTTGAGAAGATTCTAGCAGCTGCTTGTCTTTGCTAAAAACCAAAGACATGAATTAACCCAAGCATTGTATTTGTTTGAGAGCATAATCCTCCAGATCCACAAGTTTGACCAGGACTTCATTCGTGGCCATGTGAACCTGTTTAAGTAATTAGGAAAATATACAAGTTTTGTGTTTTTGTGGCCCATCACTGCCACTGGGTTCATATTTTGCCAGTGTAAGCAGGATCCTCTGGGCTAAAATGGGGGGAAAATTCCTGTGAAAGTGGAGGGCTACAGTGGTTGAGCTGATCTTGCACTATGTTTGTGTGTTGTGTGGTTGAGTTTCGTGTAGACAGTCAGACAGACAAACAGAGACAGCTTGAGACTGCTTCATACTCACACACATATGCACTGTCAGCCAGAAAGTGAGTTTGGTAGTATGAGACACTGTCATAGTGTCTGATTGGTCGTCCTGCCTGTCAGTCATCTGTGCTGTTGACTAAACTTCATTGTGGTGCTCTTATTTTTTTTTTATTTTTTTTTTTAAATATAAACCAAATATATGCAAGCTGGTTATGGAAGTTATTTTCATTTTATCTTCAAAAATGAAATTTAAAATTGAATTTAGCTCAAACCCAAATGTCAACTGATCTCTTTAGATGAAACACTGATCACTAAAATTGAAAACCACTGTGATGTCAGAAATACAAATGGGTAGGGTACAGAGGAAGCACAAGTAAAAGTAATAAATAATTGGAAAGGACATATGAACAGAGCTAAATGTGCAGTGGTCAAGGTTCGACTCAGGACCAAACCAGCTAATGATGTCAGGGACGGGGTGGGGGGGGGTGAGGTCTTATATAATGTGCTCAGTCCAAATACTGTACATGCTGTCAGACCGCAGTTAAATCCGGAGTGCCGAGCCAGTTATACAGCGCAAGTACAACAATTTAGTCAGAGTTACCCGAAGAACAGACACACATCAACACCACTTTTTAAAACATATTCAAGCTTCTTATTCTTAAGCATCTGTTGACCCTTGAGCTATGAACTCAGGAACATTTGTATATGTGGTTACAGGACAACATGTAAATCAACAATGATAACCCATTGTTAAAAAGAAGGCATTTTTTCCTCACTTGTTTAGATTCTTTGTCTTTGTCTTTGTCAGCAGGATATCTGAAAATGGATTTCCAAGCAGTCCAGTGGCCCTGCGCCAATGAATTTGTTGCTCTAACAATGAAATAAACTGTGACAGAGATTGTATTCTAGATGTTAATAGTGTGTTTACGGACGGAATAATTCCGTTTGGCTAAAAATGTATGATTGTGATAAGAACAATTTCTTGGTGGACGTTTGTATCGTCATTTGGAGAGGTTGTGTTTGTGAATCAGGCAGAAAGTCAGGTCACTTTTCTCCTTTTGGCTCTTGAAATATATATAGTATGGGGAAATTATTTAACCCTGGTACTGGCCCTATACTCTCCAATATCCCCAACAACACTCCTAACCGCACAGAGCATTGGGATTTGGTTAAATAATATGTTAGTGTTGAAAATCCTTCTGCACTGAGGTTTTGATATCGATCCACTGCTGTGAGTCAGAAGACGATTTTTTTTGCATGTCGGCATGTATTTTAACATGGCTGTTTATTTGCCTCCTAATGTGCAAATGGCCAAGTATGTGTGACAGATCATATGTTGTGAGTTGCGTATGAGATATATGATGGCCGTGTGCATACTGACAGTAATTACAGAAGACCGTACCACAGAGCTGCCTGGGGCTGACGAGGAGCACGTTATTATAACATCTAATTCATAACCAAATGTCAGCCATGTCTGCAGCCTTTGCTGCGAGCATTGTGATATAAATCTACAGGGAAGGTGAAGCTGTAAATGCTCATAATATGTAGTGCACTGTGAATTTCATTTTATAATGGGCATAAATAGTGGGCTTGAGGTATTTTTAGATTGATTTGCAGTATGCATACAGTTTGTAATTCTGTGTGAGTGAGTGCATGGCTGTGTGTGAGCTGTATATCTGTGTCTGCTTATGTCTGTGTGCCAGGGATAATGTGGCATCTCCAGAACTGGAATTCCTCTCACACCACACTCCACAAGAGACTCTCTGTCTTTCTCTCTGCTTCCGTAGGAACTGAATGTAGTCTGTTTTCTGTTTCCACTGGTCAAGGTGACCACTGAACAAATACACTCCCAGCTTTTGATTACAATTGTCCATGTTCCAAAGAACCAACCATTTCAAAACGCACAATAACAGTAACAGCCAAAATACATTCATGTTTGACAAACATTTCTAATCCCAGCTTCTTTCTGTGGTGTCTCAGTCCATGTTAGACATTAGCTTAGAAAACCGGTGAGAGTGTTTATGCAAAGAAACAAAGCAGAGATAGACCCATAACATTGTTATCAAGCCCCACTGGCTACAGTCTTGTTAGTACTGGAACTGTACAGTAAATGCAAAGCTGCATTATGTGTGTGTGTGTATATATGTGTGTGTGTGTGTGTGTGTGTGTGTGTGTGTGTGTGTGTGTGTGTGTCCTATGAGATTGGGATGAAACCGTGGGGGATAATCATGTGTTCACAGCACACATGGTCATTAATAACATCGAGGCCAAGCTTATTTTTACTGTATAGCTCAGAGGCTAACATATGGCAGAGCGTCTGCCTTGACATAACAGGAGGTGAAGTAGGATTTAATAGACAGTCCAGTGTTGTGCATAGGCACAGGGCACCGTGCTCTGTGGTTTGTAGGTATATTTGACAACAGCAGAGGGCACCACTATGTCCCATTTGACGGCCCCATTCCCAGATAGAGGGACTTGGAGAAAAACACAGAGAGAGGAAGCAACATTTTGAAAGGGGTTTGAAAAGTGGAAAGAAATTTGGCAAAACATACCCATGGGAAAGCTCCTGATAAGCAAGAGACCAATGACCAACAATCTAAAACTGCTCGTCTCATCAGGCTAAACAGATACTATATCTCTGGGTTGTTTTGGGGATTTGAGTTGCATTCCACGATTTTTTAGCAAATATGGTCACATTACGTACAGTAATGAAAAAGGGATCAATTAGGATCTGAATGAACAAACTCGAACCATATTCATATCAGCCAGGGATAACTAATTATGTATAGCTGTGTTGCAATAAAGTAGCTGACTAGTGTACTTTTTTATACATTACACATCTACAGCTGTCTGGATTATTTCTTAAAGTCAATCATTTTATTCAGTTCTGTTTTTATGGTAGTAGTGTTTTTAATTACTGTTCAAATCACTCTCAGTACAGAGTTTTTCCATCATAAAAATCTAGGTTGAACTCTGAGTTTTTAAGTCATAAATTGAAAATGACATTCAGTGAAATGAATCAGTAAGATGTGGGTTCTTTGAAATCTATCCCAATGAACAGTTAGTTTGGGCATTATATTTTTTTTAAGTACTTCCACATATTTATGAGCAACATTTTAGTAAAGTTATAGCAGTTCTTCTTGGGTAGGATTTATTCTGACCACACACATGCTCTGTCCTTATTGTGAAACTGGTCTGTCACAGTACATCTCGTGCAGAGCTCCAGTACACAGAGTGAGATGACCAGTCGAATGTATGACACACTGGACATCAGCTGTCAGCCTGGCACTGCCACCCTGTCATCAACACAGCTGCCAGCCGAGCCTCATGACCTCCATCCACAGTGAGACCAACACATCTCCACTTGCACCTGTGGACTCGCACAAACAAACAAACATGCCCTTTATACACTGTTCTTGTTAATTTCCAGCACACGTGAACATCATTTTAACAAAGATGCAGTTTATTCCTCTTCCCTCAGCCATTTCTCTTCCAAATGCACATCCCTGTCTGCAAATATGCACCAATCTCTAAAAACACTGTGCAGTCAGTTAAAGGACCATGGCCTCTTACACAGTGCTCCTCCTACTTTTGGAGGCTTGCTTACATCCAAAGCAACATCTGTCCTTTCAGTCGCGCCCGATTAAAACACTCTGAAATTTCAGTTCACACACTCACAACACACACAATAGTGTAACATAATCACCTATCACATGATCATGGAGGCGTACGCTGCATGGAGAATCTGGGGATCCAGGGCTTAGCAAAAATATGCTTTGTTTATACAGTATATCAGCGTTTTTTACACAAAGCACATGAAAGGGACCTGCAATACCACTGCATTAATAAAAGCATGGATTACTACTTGTAAATCCTACCTGGAAATGCTTGTGTCTGTGGGAGGCACAATATATAGAAACTCTACATGCACCACATTGAGCTAGAGAGTGTGCAATCGAGTAGAAACCAGCCAACACGTACAGAACTCTTAGAAATAAATGTCAAATTCACTAAAATGCGACATGAAGGATGTGAACAATTCCAATGAAAATGTTTTGTCTGAGTTAAGAGGTGTCAGCGGGTTGTTACAAACCTCGAGAACCTTCCTTTATCCTCACTGCATCTCAGTGACACTGATAAATATTGTTATTTTCTTCTTGGCCCTGAATTCCTGCATCACATTGACACCCGCACAGGATATTGCGTTGCGTTCCGTAGGTGCAGGTATACAGACTTGGCATGCTTTCCTTGACATTGGCCCCACATCCGGATTGATTTTTTTTCACTGACATACCGTACATTGTGCGAGCTGTTTGAGAAGTCTTGACAGACCGTGTGCATTGTGCTACAAACATCAGACCTTTATCTCTTTTCTGTATCTATTTGTTGTTGTTCCCAGTGTTCTCCCTGTTGCCCATGCATATCACTTTGAGTTTATCTCACACTCTCCCAACTGTCTCTCTCTCTTCCTTTCTCATCTCTCTCTCTCTCTCTCTCTCTCTCTCTCTCTCTCTCTCTCTCTCTCTCTCTCTCTTTTTTTTTCTGCCTCAAGTAATTCCTGTGTTGATATTTGAAGTTTCCCCTAGCTTTCAAAAGACTCCAGTGTTCTGGTTGACCACCCTATGAAAAGTAATACCTAGATCACACAAACAGCAAGCGCCAGGCATTTCATTATTACTCCCCAAAAGCATTGTTTTCAGTGGAAAGACCACTGTGTTGATTTAATTTAATGAGTTGCTTAGCTGGGGGAGGGGACCCAGGCAACAGTAATTAGTTGTCATGCTAATTGGGTTTGTGTGATAACTCCCACACAAGAATCAGTGGCGTGTGAAGCACTGTGGGGCTGGACCGACCGCCTACTCATCACACACACACCACACACATTTTCTTGTGAATTGGAATACACATAAACACACGTATATGCACACACACATAAATAAGAATAACAAATGCACACATCCAGATTGGTTCAAAGAAAATGCCTGGGGACTGTCAAGCCTTTGACCCATCGACTGAGCGGAATTAATGATGTGAAAATCTTGATCCCAATTAATCACTAAGAGAAGGCCCTCTGAGAACCATGAGATAAGAGTTCAGGACATTCGATCCAATAAATCTTTGGGTATAAACCTGCATATGTTGATTTGAAACAAAGGAGGAAGACGTATAGAAACTTGGGGTAAGAAAAAGGTGAGAGATTGATGAAGATATGGTAATCCGAGCAAAAAGAGAGCCCTAGTTCCTTCAATGTGAGGAGTTTATAGTGACCTATATTTTACATAGTAATATCATGAAACCATTATAAAGATGTAGTCTAAAATTTACTGGAACAGAATAGGCTGCATATTATCCTTTAGGCATTAATCGGCATATAAAGTAATTTCCAATACTGTCTACTTTGGATGGAAATCCTGTACATTTTACAAGGCCCCACGTAGTGTCGAGTGGTCATGTAAAGCATTCCTTTAGTGCGTTGGTGGTGCCCTTGATGTCTGTCCACCAAGTTGTTAATCACCCCTGGTAGCATGGTGCCTGACTCCCAAAGGGGCTATTTTTAAGGCCTGGGGTCACTGACCTCCAGGGAGGGTCACTCTCACTATCAGGGGAGGTCCAGCTACTTCTTTGCTTTAATGCCGTCTGCATTCTTTTTCTATCTCTAGCTCCTTTTCTCCCCATACCAGTCTCTGAGTCCCTCTCCACTGTCTCTTTCCTTCTCTTCATTGAGTCCTAACAACTCATGGTTGGAACTAAATATGTTTTACTATTCATTTCCTTACATATTATAACTTTACGTTATAATATAATTTTTTTAAACTACTACTATTATGTGACCAGCCTGAAAGATTCCACTGCAATCTTCTCCCACTCTCGGCACTTACTCACCATTAGTACCAGCTCTGCTCTGCTCTGCTCGGCCGCATTGCCCCGTCCTTCATTTTCCATTGCAGATTTATGGTGCGTTCTTTTTGTCCACCGAAGTCGATCTACGAGTCGTTTTTCGGAGTTACGAACCGGAAGTTGCAAAAAGAACGCCCCCGAGGTCGTATATACGACTTGTCAAGTCGTATATATGACTTGTCAAGTCGTCTGAACACAGAGGACCCCGAGTTCGTTTCTCGTTTTTCGACACGGATGTGATGTCACACTCAAGCTACTAGTCGCGATTACAAGACAAAAAGAACGCACCATTAGTACCGCCTCATACGTAAGGCGAGCGTGGCTGGTCATCATAGCGACGCCGTAGGAAACTGCCGTGACCTAACGAGACACGCACACAGAACGTCGAAGGTGTGTTGTTTTTGATTCTCGGCATGTGGCTGTTGCCACAGCCAGAAAACACATTTCGTTTCAAAAGAAGCTGGAGGCAGCAAAGAAAAACACCGCTGGCTAAACTATTTAAAAATGGCGTGTTTTTTCAGGACACCCCCGTCTGTCGCTAGCAGTGATGACGCAGTAATTACCTGTTAGCGCTAGTACCAGGTACTTTGTTTCATAATGGAAAAACAAAAAGGTGAGTCGAGGCGAGTAATGGAAACGCCATAACTAACTCCTCCCTGACCTTTATCTAGCGTCTTCTTCTCCTCGCTATGCTGTGCTCTACTTTGCATCATCACCCATATGAGTGTGTGTCTGCCTGCTTTTGTGATAATCTTGCTGAGTCATCAACCGTGTAAAATGAAACCTTATCGTGATACACTGTAATCCATGTGTGTCTCAACAGAAGTTTATCTTAGTCTTTAACATTATTTATCCTGTGGGAGTGTTTGAGTGGTTAATGAAAGGGCTTAGTGGGAGATTAGTTGATTCTTTGTAGATGTAAGGTCCCTGCAATGCCTTCAGGTCTGCAGTGATGTACTGCAAGAAACGTGCGCTTTCCGGAGTTTTTGTCTTGTCCTGACCTGTTCTAAATGATTTCTTCCTGTTCCTACAGAGTCCTGTAAATTTAGTCACTGGCAATGTAGTATATATATTAGTGCTGTCAAACGATTCAATATTTAATCGCGATTAATCGCATTAATGTCATAGTTAACTCGCAATTAATCGCACATTTTTATCTATTCCAAATGTTCCTCGATTTCTTTTTGTCCCATTATTGGGACATATTGGCACTGTTGTTTTGTTTCCGTTGTTTTGCTAGATCCAGTGTGGTGTCGTAGTTTTCTAACATTACTAGTTGTTGCAATAGCATGTGAAAAAAAACTACAAAGTTTGCTGGGCCAAAAAGATAGTTAATCTTGCGATTAAAAAAATTGACGCTGTTAAAATGGGTTTGCGTTAACACTGTTAATAACACGTTTAACTGACAGCACTAATATATATACGACATTCCACTTCCGGGATTGCTCTCGTCCGCCGGATGTCACTCGTTTCGGATGTGTGTTTTCGGATGTTCCATTACCTTAGGCTGTCTTTGTTTTGGAATTTTAAACTTGATTTATGACGATTATGGTTAACTGCTCCTCAGATCTCTGCAGGGTAAATCCAGACAGCTAGCTAGACTATCTGTCCAATCTGAGTTTTCTGTTGCATGACTAAAACAACCTTTGAACATACACGTTCCACCAAAACAAGTTCCTTCTCGAGGCTATTTTGCAGCGATACCGTGGATCCGCTTGGTACTTAGCACCGCCCAAGACGATTGTGATTGGTTTAAAGAAATGCCAATAACCAGAGCACGTTTTTCTCCCATCCCGGAATGCTGTGTGGACTAGCCGCACTCTCCTCCGCAGTGCTGTGGAGTGAGGTCTGGCAATGTGAGACTACTGCCATTGATGTCATCAGTCCCAATCCCTGATCTGCTGGTTTTTTTTTTTATATATAAACAGGCTTGCTTTTTAATGATTTATATTGAGCAAATAGTAAGACATATCACATCACGGCTTCGGCACATAAAACGGCTGTCTGATATAAAAGCTTCCTGGCTCACTCTAGAGGTTTTCCTGCTCCTTCCCAAACCTCATGACACAGTGTAATTTTCCTCCCAACCCACAGGAACCCAGCTGAATCAGTGCAGGAGAAGAAGAACACATGAAAAGACAATGAAACTATTAATATTAGATAGGAGAAGAGATGAAAGAAGATAGACGAAAGGCGATAAAAGTGTCAAAATAACTTTCATACTTAACATCCATCAGGATATAATACAAGTCCTGGGCCTTTCAACACTATGTTCAAAGTAACCCACGCTAGCAATTTATATTCATGACATCATCCTTTTCACGACAGAACCCTCTATATATTATGAGAACCGTGAAATACATTTAGCGCTCAATACCTACTTTCAGGACAAATTTATTGACACTGAATTGGTTGCAGGCAAATCCTTTTTGTGTTCATATACTCCAAACGTTGCCCGTATTTCTGACCAAATGTTCACATATTTTCCAAAGAGCTGATGAAAGGAGACAACTCTCTTGACATGTAATAAATTGACAATGGGCTTATGGTGAAAGAATTAGCAAGTGACTTTTGTTTCCTCTTGTCTGGCAACATGACACCTTGATTAGTGGTTAGTGTGAAGAGAGAAGGGGAAAGCTGGCATCTCCAATCACTCACACACCAGCAGTGTTCGATGAGTGTGCACTGAGTCAACAGGCTTCCTGCTCTTCTCAATGGTACAGTTTGACCCCTCTGTTTGAGTTGCTCCAGGTGGGATCACACCGTCTTGTATTTGGCTATGGGGGTTTTTGGCAGGATGAGTGTTTGTGGTGTGTGGGTGTGTGTGAGCAGAGTGACTTCCAACACCCCTATTTTAGCTGGAAGGAGGGGGAGGAACAGGGTGGTGTCTCAAAAAACACAACATAGTCATCATTCTTAGAAAACTGATGGACAGCGCAATGATGTAATGGCAGTATGGACAAGGTTCCACACACACACACACACACACACACACACACACACACACACGCACACACGCACAATAGCAGTCCTACAACTTGCTGCTGTCAACCTGAGGTTACAGATGCAAGGTCGGCCGTGCAGACCCCCGGGTTGTCGACTCGCCGGCCAACAAAGCTGCTCTTGTTTGAGCGTGTGTTCTGTGTGTTTGGATTGCAAGCAGGATACTGCTAAACAGCTGCTGCTCATCCAAAGCCTGTAAAAGTCATTCTTCACCTACACACACTTTGAACCATTATATTACATATAAAGGAACAATCAGTGCCAACAAAGTGGAGTAACATGGATAATAAGTTTAGTTTTTGGTTGCATGGGTACACCACTTAAGTCCAGATTGCAGTATCTCAACAACTACTTGAAGGATTACAATGACATTTTATTAAGACATTCATGATCACCATAAAATGAATATTCCAGACTTTGGTAATTCCCTGACTTTTCCTCTAGTGCCATCATCAGGCCAAAGTTTGTCCAATACTTTGGTTTATGACCTGCATAACTATGGACATTCCCATCAGCCTCAGCCGTATTAGGTATTTAGTGCTAATTAGTGAATGCATGCTAACACACTAAACTAAGAAGGTAAACATTATACCTGCTAACCATCAACATTATCAATGCGAGATTGTTAGCATGCTCTTGTGAGAAGTTAGCTCAAAACACTGCTGTGCCTAATTACAGAGTAGCTGTGAGTCTTGTTTTAAGCATAAATATCTTTATAATACTAATTTAAATAAAAGCGCACACATATTGATCACGTATAGACTGTGCTGCAAAAATGCAAAGATGTCAGTGAAATGTGTGGGAGCCTTTTGCACCCTGCATAATCCACAATAGGCCGCCTATTACATTTCTCCTTGCACTGCAGGTGAAACTAGCTTTGGGGATTATTGTGTAACTGATCACCTTTTACATGGTTACAGAAAGGAATGTGTGGTAAAAGTTTTCCCTGGTCTGTTCTATTTCCTTTTTTGGTTATGTTACTTTAAATGCATGTTCTTATTGCATGTGGTGCTGTAGGCCGATCTGGTAAACAGCAGGTGAAGCAGCATTTTCGATTGGCTTGGAACCACGGGGAAGAGAGAGCTGAGTGTAGAGCTGAATTTAAAATGTTTAATCTTACTCTCCGTCTCTCTCTCTCATCCTTCTGGCATCTATCACAAGACCTGGCAGCTGTTGCAGCTCTGAGAAAATGGGCTTCTGACCAACTACAGGGAGAATCAGAGACAGGCTCAGGACTTCTTCATTACAATAGAGTGGCCTGCTGGCGGAGCGTAACAAATGGCTGATCAGATAGGATAGCTGTGAAATTTCATGCTTGTTTCTTTTTATCTTATGTATTTGAATAAGATTTGCAGCACAGAGGACATTGCTGTTACATTGTATACCAACTGCTGTTTGTGATATGTGTGTCGCATTCTTAAAAACAAATTAAGTAGTTACAGTCAACGTTTCATGTTTTTTGTTGTTGTTATTGTTCAGCATTTTATCCAGATTAATGCCAGGCATAGGACACAGTATATATCACCCCCTTAAAAAAAATTTCCCATGCGCTTTTTTGTTTTTCACACAATTGTGTGGAGAATGTGCTTTGTTCACATTCCCTATTCAACTCTGGCTGGAGGGACATATTGGTGGAAACCTCTGTCAGCATGAGATAAAAACTTTTCTGGGCTGTTAAAAAACAACCTTAAATGAGCTGTACTCCTGTAATAGCTTTAAAAGCATATAATGATCTCAGGAAAACTATGAACTAATTGTTTAAAACGTTCATAGAAGGCAATAGGGACATCAAAATCATGATTGAGTAAGATTTGGTCAGCATTGAGTACAATTTGGAAATTCACATAAGTATGGTGTTCAGGGTTAAACTGGTCAAATTATATTACTCAAACAATTAACTCCTCATGAGTTATTATTGGAATATTAATGATTCCTCAGTAATTTGGGTTCATTCCTGGCCATTTTGCTTCTGACACGGGACAAGTGTTTTTTTTTCTGCTATGATGTTTTGTTGGGAGGAGTGTGTGAGGGAGAGAGAGACGGCGGGTGAAGAGAGGGGGGGAGGCACAGTGTTTGGAGGATTTGCTCTGTGCTCCGGGCGTTCTCTCACTCGAAATCTTTAATGGAAATAAGCTTATGTGTGCTCGCTCTACTATTTTAGACAGTTTTCTGTCACTCGTCGAGGGTTTCAATTAACTTTTCGGAAACTTCTAGCCCACTTGGACGACATCTCCCGCGGTGTGGGTTTTAGTTTATGGCCGGGCACGGATCCGTGCAGTGCGGACTGTGGAGCAAGGAACACCCCGCAAGGAAGTTTTCAGACGAGTGACCTGTTGTGAGTTCAACACAACACGAGGCCGCCTTTCTTTGCTTTTGAGGTTGTTTTTTTATATTACTTGACATTCGACGCACGAGTTTTTGTGGGAGTTTCGTGAATATGTCAGGACGCAGTTTACGCATTAAACTTCGGATCGTGCCAAGCAATGTTGGAGCATTTGACCGGTGCGTCAAGGGCAACTTTCTCTAGGAGCAGCCAGCCTTGGCACCCACATCTCGTTACAGCTGGTGGTCAGGCCCCTGCCTGTGGGCTTGGATTCAAGCTTTTGCACTAAACTGGTCTGACTGAACAACATATTCTAAAATTATGGAAGGTGATCAGGGGACCGGTGCGCCTTTCGATGAGCCTGCCGATGAGCCCCGGGCAGACAGTGCTGCTGCGTCCGACAGTTTTTCCCAACTGTGGACGGACGTTATGGGGATGCTGGTAAGTTGTTTGGGGGGAGGGGTGACAGACTGACATCATAGACTCACAACTAACTGAGAGTTTTCACCCTCGTCCTCAAAGTTGACACTGATTTGCCGAATGAGCGATTGTGTATCCAACTGGTCGGTGCATGCTAATCACGCATCAAAACAACTCTCAGCAGAGCAGCGCGTCCTAGTTATAGGCCCGAGTTTCAAATGCACCAGCACTCTACATGTGGTCTAGGATTCATTCAGGTGCATTAGTTGTACGAATTCATACTGTTGAGTCGCTCGGATCTCAATGCAAACAGGAATCGTGTGAGATAATGGTATGTTACGGATTGAAATGTTAACCCTTTGTACGATGTTTTGTTTGCTGCCATGTTCTCTGTGGCTTTTGGGCATTTGGTGTACAGCTACATTCAGTACGTTCATATGCACACACATTTTTCCCAATATGATAATATTCCGAATTTGATACGTGTCATGTAAACAGCATATTCCGGTTGGATATTATGAATAAGGGTTTTTCCCAAATCTAGCACTTTTGGATTAAGACGCGGGTTATTCCGGTATTATTCGGGGGTTTAGAGGCTTTTCTTTGGACATGTATACAGCGCATTCGGAATCACGGTCTCGGAGATCACTAGATGCTGCGGGTGTCAGGAAACATAACATTTGACTAATTTGCATATTAATGTTTTAGGTTAAGGCTGATTTCCCACAGTGTTTCAGCCCCCCTACTTGATCATAAGATATTCTAAATGCCCTGTTTTCTTTGTGAACTGCATTATCCCACTCCAGGGAGAGTCTGATTTACTGTACCTTACATGTTTGTGCCTTAAATGCTGGGGACTTTGGAGATTGTAACAACACTCTTTTGTTTGGCTGCCAAAGCAGACTTGATTTTACAGGCCATGGGGTCTGATTGATCTGCTGACCAAATGTGTTGCAATCACTTCCACTCTGTTAAAGACAGAGGTGTTAATTTGGTTGTGTGTGTGTGTGTGTGTGTGTGTGTGTGTGTCCTGCCCTCTGACACCGGGTGGGAGACCCCAGGCAATTTATCCAGATTTATTGCTTTTGAGGCAAATGTCTGCAAGGTTGGGCTCATCTTTGTTTTTCCTCATTGAGCTGAAACACACCACACATATATACACAACAGAAACCAGCTTTTTTTAGCTCCTTTGTTCTCAACATAAATAAATGCATCCTTTTCTTTGCTAATATCATGGTTGGAGGTCATGAACTAATGGTAACATTAATTGTAAGTAGCTATCTATAATGGCAATAAACATCCTGCAGCACTCATCTGAAGTTAAGTTTAAAGTCATCCGCTATCTCGCCAGCAGACATAGCACACTCATTATTTCAAAATCACTGACCTCAGCTTTTGTTGGAATCTTATTCCACGTACTGTATCGCTTTACATGTGTATGTCTTGAGACTTGGAAAGGCTTGCATAGCTATGACTATCATATTTTCCTAGAAAACTATACTGGAAAGATTAGAAGTGTGACAGTATGGAACTTGATAAGTCTTCTTGGCTGCTGACAGCGTCTTTCAAAAGTTCAGCAGCTCAGTTTGTCATTCTAGAACTGACTGCTCGACAACCATGATAATGCACGATTTTCTGTTGATTGCTTTTCTCTCTAAGTGAATGGACTTTTGGTGATGAGTTGCTTGAGTTGATGGCAGCTTGCGGTTGTAATTTATGTAAATATAATGGTTTCAAGTTAAACATTGTCATTTATCTGCAGTATTCATGTGCTTGTGCTTAAGTATACAATATGATATTTTCACTGCTTAATCACTAACTGTGTTCAGTTAGTTGGTGAGTGAGTGTTCAGGCTCCTATCTTTAAGCACATGAGATCCTGAGCACAATGAACACCATTTACCTCCTCAAAGTAAAATGGATGTGCTATATATAACCACTGCCCTTTGACTTTCAATGGCTTTTGTTTTGCTTGGGAGCCTACATGTACTGTATATGGGAATGCCCTTTTAAAATTTGGGATTGCCCCAAGCCTGTTGATTCAACTTTTAAATCACTGTTGCAAATGTGTTTTGGTCTTGGATCGTCACACGTGAGAACAGGACTACATACTTGTTCAGATAGAGATCCATCCTGATAAAGATCTGGTCAACATGCTTCCTATACTCCTGTCTTTCAGGGATTACTGTATGATGTTTCAGCAAACTCAAGAACTACTCTTAACACTCAAGTGCAAAAAAGCATTAAAACAGCCAGTGTCAAAGAGCTCGTCCACATAATGTCATCCACATTTGCACCTTCAAATGAGTTTTGGGCACTCTGGTCTTCAGTCTTTTTCTGAGGGGGCCTTTTCTTTGAGGTTAACCATAATACACAGCAGCCTGTTGCGGAATGTGTTTAATAAGAATACCTAAGTAAGCCAGTCATTAATTTGTGGTTGAAGCCGAGTAAATAGCACTTGAGCTAATTAAGACTAAAAGGCAGTTTATGACGGAATGGCACAGGAGCTAGCCTATAGCTCTAAGTGGTGGGATACAGATGTCTGAATAGTGTTTTGCTTCTAGTCCCACCACACTTTTGGAGATGTGATGGTTTTTCCCTCAGACCTGAACTTTTTTTATTGAATGTTAAATAAGCCACATATTATGAGTTTTCTGTATTGGCATGATCTGTTTTGAGGTGTACATCTGTACAGACGTTAAAATTTCTGTAATAATACATTCCAGTTCCATTCCATTGCTTCGCCTTTAGCAAATGTTCTACGAGTCTGTGGGGTTCAGTTTTATCTGGAATGTATTTCTACAATGTAGAGGAGATACGCAACTTAGATTTTCAAACATGCCTTTACTCAGGACAAGTTTCTTAATTGAGCTCCTTCCTAGTCAATTTGATAACAAACTTGGACAGCTTACACAGATATCATTATTACTATTGGTGTAAGGGACCATAGTTGATCCGTGGTCCGTACAGATCAACACGCACGATTCATAATGCATGTAAACCGCATCCGTAAAGTTTAACCATAATAGTGTGAAATAAATTTTTACTGTTACTTAAAGTAGGCTGATAAATCTCTATGGAGGGTTGCCGTGAAAAGATACAGGCAACGCAATTTTCTGTTCACGTGAACGGGGCATGTTAAAATCAGTTGTATGTTCATTAGAACGGAGCATGTTAAAAGCAGTTGATAGAGATGGTCATGGCTACTGGAGTTGGAGAAGCAGAAGAACTCAAAACTTTGGCGCTGACTACAGAGCTCCGTCGTATATGCGGCAGATAGTTAAGTTACCCAAGAATAGGGGGCTTGTTAAGTTTAAGAAAAAAGATTGTGGTTTGGATTAAAACACTCCCAAGGAACACACATTTCTGGGGTGAAAGTCCATTGTTTGGAAATAAATAAATAAATGGAAAGCATTTTTTTTTTTAAATTCTTCTCTCGAGACAAATATTGATGGTGTCTAGGAAACATATGGTTAGATGAGGTGATCTCTATGTGCTTCCTCCCACATAGCACTTCATACGGAGTGGCAGCATATGCTCCAGTCCTTTTCTGCCAAACCATGGTTAGCTAGGCCACTTTATATCTCTGCCAATAATGTTCTAACATAGCCTTATTTTGTCTATTGTTGCCGAGTTCAACTCAGCTCACTCCTAGTTTGCTTCCCCTCCCTGACGGGTCTCGTTATTGAGGTCACACAGAGATCTGGCAGGTTTCCTCTGTTGGGATGGCAGAGCACTGTTCTGCTCAAGCCACGGATATCCTCAGGAAGCCCTCTAAAAGGAGGTGGGCTTTGTCCTCTGGCCTCACCTTCCTCGACAGTCTTCCCCCTTTGGCTCCCATGGCCCCCGACACTACATCTTTCAGTCAGACTTCTACTGGCTCTATGTTTTGTGGAATCCTCCACTACAGTACATCCAACATTTTTCAGAACTCCTGTAGTTTCATCCACCTGTCTTCACTTATCTTTTTCCACATTTCTCATGTCAGACTTTGCTTATCGTTCTTTTTCTTGTCTGTGTTTTATGATTGGTTGGCAGTTCAGGGACACTACTGTACTAGACCAGGGAAAAATTAGGGAATTGTTAAATATTTTCAGTTGGAGGAGCTAGGAGAACTGGGTGGATAGAGGGCTGGGTGGAGAAAAGGATGGATTACTTACTATTGCTTTTATGATGAGTTGTGTGGGGACTGTTGGACAGGCGATCTCTTGCACGGGTTGGGTTTAAGCTGGTGTATCCATGACTTAGGGTGAATGTGGACAATTCTATTGGTTCATTTTTTGATGAAACTTTAGTAGAATGCAACACAATACAAGACAGTGTGTGGCTATTTAAACCTGCCACACCTGTGCTGAGGTTGCATAACAAGTGAAAGTGATCATACCACTGACGTTCAAACATTACATCAGATGCGTGGCTCTATTGTAAACTGCTGTCATTATTCTTTCCTCAAGAGAACTGGTAGTCACCAGGCCAGCCCTGTAACAATAGTTAATACCATGTACAACTACTATTCAATCCATTGAGGAATGTGAGCCCAAAGGATAGACCACAACAAACATGTTAGGCCCAGAGCTAATGGCTTTTAGCCTTTTGGCATGTCTTTCTCTCTGGTTATAATAAACAAGCGCTTTCTTTGAGAGACTTTGCAACATCTAACATGATGTGGAACACTTGAATTGAGTGTGATTTGATTGTGAGATTAGCTGTGCAACTTGGCAGTGATTCCTAAGCACGCAAGGAGGCCTAAGTTATCAGTGCTCTGCATGCTGGCTGTGGAATTTTTTAATAACTTTGCAAAAGATTGCTTTAGTGTATTGCCATTCGGATGCTCTGTCGTGAAGAAATTGTCACTTCAGCTGGGGACTGCTCATTGTTGGCAATCTGTATATTTAGAATTTAACCCTCGTATTATGTTGAAAAAAAAATACATTGATGATGTTACGGGTCAAAATGATTGCTGCCCATTGTTTTCAGCTAATGTATACTACACCAGACTGGTCCCCTGAATCCTCTTCATCATAGGAAAATTCACAATCTGGATTGTCAATAGCATTGTTCTCGGTATCTGAAAGATCCTCTGACTTTGAAACCTCTTCCTCCACATCACTATTACCATCAAAAATCTGTGCTAAAACTTTTTCAGTTGCAAACCTTTTTGGAGCTCATTTTGTAGTATGCGTGTCAAAGAGATGACATTACAACAGTGATACGAACATAATACGAGGGTTAAGAAAGAACAGCTTGTTTCCTTACTCAAAATATTGATTTTGTGAAACATAACAACATCCATGTGTGTGAATGCTGGCCCAGTAGTTCACAGATGGTATAATCTTTAAAACTATAATTGTAGCTATAGTGTGGAAAAACTAGATTTGAACACAGTACACAGGATTGCCTATTTTCTTAAACTGATGCTGCTTTCTACTGACACAAGGAAAGTCTGAAGAGACAACCTTCTGTGGTAGTGAAAATGCCAGGAATGCCTTGGCTAATTGATTAAGCTAGCAGAGACTACTGGGTCTTCATGCTGTTTGCAACCATGCTGCCTTTTCTGAGCATATATATTTATATTCCAATACTGAAGTTGAGAATATTTTATTTGTTTTCCATGAGAGACGAGATGAATCATATTCATATCTTGGAATTCTGGCATGGATGGTAATTCATTCCTCCAATGCAATGTTGAATGTATTGTGTAAATCACTTGGTTATGGCTCAGTAGCAATCCTATCACACATTGCTGAAATATTTATCCACTGTGGTGCAATACCTGTAATTTGGATTTTGCTGCCACTAACTCACAGTTATTACGGCTTTTACATAAACAAGTGTCTTCTACAGCAGTGTCCCAGAACATTTCTCAGAACCTTTTGCTTTGAGTTGCGCAGTCTTGGAACAGAAGTGACATGCAACACAGTTTTGTTCACAGTTTTGTCTGACAAATTTCAGGAGTAGCAATCTCGATCAAGCAGGCTTGAACAGTAAATGAGACACGCACACTCTTTACTGTAAATACACGCAAAGTCACTCACACATTTTTGCTTGGGTGTTGTTTTTTTTGTATGCCTGTTGTTGCTATTGTTCCAGCCAACTGGGAGTTGGCCTCCCTTGCAGCCAGGGCAGAGAAGCAGTTACATCAGCTAGTATTGACCTCCATTTCAAACATACCTCCATGAAACTAGATGTGTTTAATATTGTGGTTTATACAATTCTAATTTTATTTTTTAAAAAGGATATTTTTAGAGTGAGCATGGCACCCTTATGCTTTCCAGGTCAGGTAAGCTGTGGCGGTTTTAATAGTCATCCTTAGAATCTTTCTTATAGATGCAGATATTTTTCTTCCCAAAACTCCAGATGTTTTATCCTCCTCTCACCCCACAGCTGCCCTAGTCAGTATCCCACAAATCATCTCTTGTCCAGTCTCCACTCCAACCCCCTGCCCACATTTCCAAACTGGATGTGTGGACCACTGTCAGATCCTTCTATGCTCTTCCACCTACACTCCCACGTTGACATATTCTCTTTAAAATGTGGACTAAACTCTCACTCATCTGCTGACACACACACACACACACACACACACTGTCAAACAACCCGAGAAAATAGTTGGTTTTCCATTCTTTACTCACTCCCTAATTTTCTCCGCTGTGATTCTCCCAAAGGCATTTATTCACTCACTACACTTGTTTTCATGTGCTGTCTAACCGTGGATATATAAAACTGAGCATATGCAGTTTATTGCAAGGTAGTAGTGGAGGTGGGGTACAGAGTCAGCTGTGTTGGACCCCCATGAGCTCATGCCACTGGAGAATTGGAGGAATCCCAGTTGTCTACGCACACACACGACTGTTTGCACGCACAGATGCACATCAATCTGAGAACAGCAAAGCACGTGCAGCTTTACCTGTTCACAGCAGGTTTACATTCAGTGTTCCCATGGGAGTGGGGCAAGAAATATAACAAAGCTTGAATAATTAATTCTGCTGCTATGACCTGACTAACTAAAACCAACTGGAAATGCCTTCTGTCAATCAAGAGTTGGTGTAATCTCAGGACAGGGTTCATTCTTATCTTCCAGATGTGGCAAATAGATCAGCACAATCATGGCATGTATATGGTGATTAAAACATCTTGGAGTTTTGTAATGAGAGCGTGCTTTCAGTCAGTGTGAGGAATGAAGGGGAAAGCATGTGTCTGCTCGGGGAGTGCTCCCAACGGGAATCTCAGACATCTCGAACCATATGTCCGGCCAGAAACAGAATTTCTCAAGTAATAAGAGTGGGAGGACAGATGACAGCCAGCCAAACTGGACTTTTGAGATAGAACATGTGGGTTTTTTTGTGATATTGTGTTCAGTGCACAATCATTACGTGCTCTTTCATAACTCCATTTACTGAGCTGTGTTGTATGATTGGTCTGCCTCAGTTTGTTTTGGTCCAATGTTTTTGAAATCTCCTGCCTGCATGTGTGTGAATGCTAATGTGTGTGTGTGTGTGTGTGTCACTCACAGGGATCCATTCATTTGTGGCCTGGCACCCAGATAGGGAGTCCGGTTGAGAAAGACACAGACTAAGAGAGACTGTTCGGACCCTGCACAGTGACTCAATGCTAGCTGTCTGCCTGGCACAGATTAGATCAACACTGATGAATATTCAACAGTTTGCCATCACTGCCAGAATGGCCTACATTTTTTACCAAAGCAAGAGATGAGTGTCGCTCTTCTCTCATACATTGTACAAAAGAGATGCCTCTTCTTAAGGGCTTAATTCAAGGAATAAATAAATTTCTCAGAATACTTCTGGTCTGATGGAGGTCATTTGTTTTTTACGTCAGTCTATATTCCAAACCTGAAACGCGGACTGACCCTAGGTAACTTCATGATCAAGCTTTATGATTCAGGCCTCTTGTGTTGACAGTTTATATTCGCTGACTGGTTTTCATAGAACCCAAGTTTTGACCTAACTCAGAGGCCACACTCTATCCAAAATGTATTCTGTTAGGTAATGTCTTCACTATTTAGAGCACAGCTTCCTCCCTCAATCCTACACATGTCTTCCATACAAAGACAGGAACTTTGCTGATCTAAACTACAGCTAACCGGAAGCATGTGTTTGGGTTGAGTTCGGTAAATGTCTGAGGAGGTAAAGGCCATCCTTGATATGAGCCTCGATAATATACAGACCTTTTATTGAGTGGTATTTTTAGGTTTTTCTGTTTGTATGGAATATGTGTGTAGATATGGGAACAACAAATGCCTCTGTACATATGTGCTGATGAGTGATTACGTTTCTGTACCTGTGCCACCCTCAAGCCATGCCACTTTTACCCAAATGCATGCCTAGAGGTACCTTTTTATACGCCACTTATTGTAAGTGTATGTGACAGCGGTTTAATAAAGCTGTGCTGTGAAGGATGGAGGCGGATGTGCTTGTCAGTCACAGTGTACTGACATGTGGTTTTCTTTTTCCTCACCTGAAGCTAGAGCTTGGTGATATATCGATATTATATCGATATCGTGATATGAGACTAGATATTGTCTTAGATTTTGGATATCGTAATATGGCATAAGTGTTGTCTTTTACAGGTTTTAAAGCCTGCATTACAATAAAGTGATGTCATTTTCTGAACTTACCAGACTGTTGTAACTGTTCTATTATTTGCCTTTACCCACTTAGTCATTATTTCCACATTACCGATGATTATTTATCAAAAATCTCATTGTGTAAATATTTTGTGAAAGCACCAATAGTTAACACTACAATATCGTTAAGGTATCGATATCAAAGTATTTGGTAACAAATATTGTGATATTTGATTTTCTCCATATCGCCCAGCCCTACCTGAAGCACTGTTGGGATGTTGAAAAGTGATATAAGCTGCATGGAAGAGTGAATAATAGCATTTACTGTTAGTTTTTTCTTTTGTATGAATGTGATGTTTTTAAGTGATTCACCAAATAACAAATTCTCTAAATTTGAAAATAAATGTAGTTTCTCCCTTTAGAATTCAGCTTTTCTTTCTTGGGATGCCGTAGTTCCAAGGCTAAACTATTCCCTCTTTCTCTTTGCAGGATGGTTCTCTGGGCAACATAGATGACCTTGCCCAGGAGTATTCTGAGTACTACAATACCTGCTTCAGTGACGTCAGTGACCGCATGGAGGAGCTACGCAAAAGACGAGTCTCCCAAGAGCTTGACATGGTAAAGCTCTACACACACGTAAAAAATAAATAAATGGTTTGAGCAAAAACAGTTGTCAGCCACAACATTTCTCACCCAGTTTGCATGCATCTAATCTTGCTTTGGACAAAATATTATTTTTTTTGTTGCAAATTCTTTAATAATGACCCTAAAAATCCCCCTTTTGGAGTAGTCTCATAGCTTTACACAGTGTCATTTCCACAGTCTTAGCCAACAACCTGGCAAGGAACAACAGCATCGGAACACAAATGTGTGCTAAGGTTTAAGACTTTCCCCAAAGGCAGTATGCCTTTTCTGGATGTGAATGCAGTGGTGTTCTGGGGGTCCATAGAGGAGGGGTCCTCTTCACAAGGATGTAGGGTAGTGGGGCACCCCTTTGGTTGCCAAGCTGCACACAAATGTATGAAGGAATGCTGCTGGTGCTGCTACAGAGGGCCTCACTCTGTGCAGCACACTACCACAGGTTGACAAATACAAGAGTTGTGTGTTATGCTAACTTCATAATTACTCTATGACTTATTCATGGTGAATTTAATTGGTTTGAATCCTTAGAAAATGCTATTGCTGCTCAATTTCTAAAACAAATAAATATGAAAAGTAGCCACTTTTTCTGACTTAGACCAGGTTCTTCCCTACAGCATAGATCTGCTTGAAAGAAAAATGTCCATCTTAAATAAAATGAGGCAGTTCAATGTCACAAACATAATAGCACTGCCTGACAAAATAAGGATTCAGTTCTCCCTTTGCTCCAATGATATCATGTTACCTCAGCTTTTCTTATTTTAGCCCCTGTCCAAATAGTCTCTGCTCATACATATTTTGGTCTGTCATTACTGGTTTTCCAGTTCAATAGGAGACATCTTCTGCTTAAAGGCAGCCATGTGGCTTTGGTTGGGTTGACAGGTATGACTAGGATGGATAGCTGATTTATTGTGCTCTTTCTTTAATGACTGCAGGCAGACATCCTCTTCTCACAGCTTTCATGAGAGGAATTGGAAAGCCTAAATAATCATAGCTGTGGATACGTAAATGCATTTTGATCATAGGTTCAGTGTTCTCTCTGTTTGGCCGTCGTGTGATGTCTGTGAAGGTTCTCAGTAATCCAGGTCGTGGTTATCCAGGAAAGGGTTAAACTCAAAGGTAACTGGACTTGGTTAAAAGGTGCTTCGAAGACGTCTCTCCTTCGAGAGACTTCTTCAGTTAAAAATGTGAGTGTGAGTTTCACAGTAATATGGATTACCTCTGGACATTTTATATTTTGGGAAGGTTTCATCCTGAGGAGATAAAACAGGGGAAGAGGAAGCAATCAGGGCAGAATTTGCAACACGGGTGTAAGAAGAGCGGAAAAGAGCTGACTGGGCCCTGAGCCTGAAGCCCAGAACAGGAGGAGGATAAGGATGTGAACAGAGGAAGACGAAGGGAGGAGGATGAGGGGAATGAAGAGAAGGAGTGGAGAATGTAAGACCCTGCAGCTGTCCCGCCACTCTGCAAAGTTTGGCACCAAAATATAGAAGGGAAGAGAAAAAACATGAAGGAAAGACCATAGGTCAGGCAACACCTTATTGAGAGCTCTTTAAAGTGCAGTATCAACCCACAATACTGAATATGGATTGAACTTTGCCTTTCATTTCAGTCCTTCTAAAATTAGGTTTGGGGAATATTCAAGACTAGAGCGGCCATTTCTACACTGAGGGTAAAAGTAGGTTGAGACAAAATTCCTTCTCTTAGGCAATATTTTTCCACTGGGCTTGATACCTTCATAGACAGACAGGCTGTGGCACAGTATCTGTAAAACGAGAATAAAAAAAGTGGAATGTATCGTGAAAGTAATAAACAAGAGGAGACGAGGAGAAAGACGGGCCAGGCACGAAAGATGAAGTGAGAATAACACTGGCGGAACAGACAGCCACACTCGGTCAGAAAGAGCGTAGCAAATAACTCTTGTATTTTGTGTGTGTACCCAGAAATCAGTGGCTTCGAGCAAACGTTGTGCCGCCTCCCTCAGGACCAATGGCAGATGGTTAGAGAAGGTCAAAATGTCCAAGAGACACGTTAATGGGGAGACATTTTGCAAGTTGCACTCCTGAGGGACTTGCCCTTTTAGGGAAAGACCTGTCACTTGTAAAGGGTACAGGATGGTGGGTGATGCAATCATGTCTCCACAAGACCCACTCCCTCTCCAGTCATTGTCTTTGTTTTGTTTACAACTCCAAATTTGTAGGTCATTTCTTTTCTATTTTTGACGGGTACCTCTAATCATTTCACGTCTCTCTCAAAAACCTTTTGGGACCCAGAAAGTTACTAAGTCACTCCAAATTATGGGGCAAAGGTCACATTAGCTTTAACCTGTCCTGGTCTTCACACTCCGACTACAAAATGAGGCAGAAGTCGAGATAAAGGAGGTGCTAGACAAGGGCACGCATGGTGCCATAAGAGAGGAGTCTAAGGTTAAAGTATGACTGTTTAATTCAAAGTCTAATATATGTGAATTTTACTGCTGACAATACATTTGGCAATTTGCTTTAATAAAAAGCCCTCAGTGTATAGTTTAACTGTGGTCAATGTGGTCACACCAAAGAGAAAGAAGAAGTCCTCTTATTGACTGTTTCTGTTCTCCAAAACCTTGTCAAGTTGACTCCTATATCAAAAAAATATTACTGATCTTTTTTCTTTCTTTTTTAAAATGGGAACCTTTTGGTTTCTGTTCGGGGGTTTTGGCTCATTTTGGAGAAATGTTCTTGCAACACTAACATTTTTACAAAAATGTGTGGAGTTTCACATTTGTGTTTGTTTTCACTTTTTGTTTGCACAGCGTGTCTGACTGCCAGCTCTTGAGGGGCCTCTCAATTAACAAAGTGACTGCTTTCTGTTGTGGTAAAACGCTATTAGGAGCTGATGATAGAGGCTCTCTCAGAGATGACTATCAATGTACCCACTTCCTGCCTGGTCTCTGCTGAGTTGTTCCTCTGCATCTTCATGTTAGTTTTATGAGTAGTTGGGACACAAGGGGTTGAATAAACATCCCCCTTTGGGAATGTGACCTATGGATTAGTACTTCCATGCACAGTTTCCCAGCGCTCCTATAGACAATGCAAGTTTGGATGGCTCTTACTGGCATGCTGATTTGGTGGTGCACAGGCTTATTAGTGGAAGTGATAAGGTATTGAAAGGGAGCAAAGAGTTTGGCAAATTAAACAAAACGTGTTGTTTCAAATGAAAGGTCAGGCCAAAGGGTGAAAGTAATTCGATTGACATTCAGAGCATTTACTGGTATTTTTCATATTGTTTTGCATTTGTTATATCTGTAATATTTGACCAAAACAGAAATAGTGGATCATTTACATAGATGCAATTCCTCTAATCAACTTACACTGCAGAGAGCTATACATTTCAGAACATCCTTTAAGCATGTTTTGGATAATTGCTGTAATTTTTATAATTCAGTGTATAGTCTATTTGCGTATCATTTGATTTCCAGACTTCAGTTACAGAGAAAAGTAGTTTTTGTTTTGTCCTTTTTAACTCTTACGCCTGCTCTTAAGAGTGCTCCTTTTTTCAAGATAAGATAATTGTTTTTTTACAGATGGGTTTAGGGAGGGAATACATATTGTTGCCTTTTTTTTTTTTCTTCACCCTGAAGCACCATTTCATTTTGCCCTGCCTGTGATTTATGTGTCAGTCAAAAAAGGTATCTTCAAAATCAGGATATTTCGGTCAGTTCTTCACTTTCATGAAGTTCAGTAAGTGAACCTTTCAAATTTGATCTATAGATAAATGTATGAAGACAAAGACAATTTATCAGATCTCTATGTACTTATTGTCTGTGACATTCCTTTGCTATAACACTGTAGTTGCTACTGAACCTGAAAACATTCCAAAACATGGACATAGAAGTTCCTAGAGTCAGGCGTGCAAAGACTGGTTGAATAATCCTTTATAGCTGACGGAGAAAAACATCAAACTAGATATTAGCATGTCTCTCAAACCACAGCGATGGAACGGATGATGTACATCAAATATAAATCAAGATGTATCATTTTGGAATTTGTGGTTGTGGGGCCAACATTTTGACACATTTCTACGTGCTGTAAACCGTAATGAGAGATTGCAACAGTATCCTTGGTAATATCCTTGAGAGTAATTTTAAAGTCGTGGATAAACAAGCAGGCCTTGAAGATAAAATCCTTGTGATGCTTTTGCCAAACTCCTTCAGTCATTGGTCTCACTGTTGACTTCATAGTTGAAACACTTATGACACAAAAACGCCTCAGCTGGTGTTGGATTGATGTGCTTGCCTTAGGAATGCTCTGTAATAGTTTTCTAGTAGCTTGACAGTTGGGGGTCAAGACTCAAGTACAGACTTGTGTTTTGTTTTGCCATGATGTGAGGAACAGTGTGGTTAATGTGCTAATGCCTGCGTGAAGTTCAATCGTCAAAGTGGGTCAGTTCAGCAGGGTTAAAACTACAGTGTGGAAGAATGACAAACTGTAGTGAATTTGGTTGCTTATTTGTCCTTTCTACCTACAGGTCTTTTGCCTATAAACACAGCAACTCAACAGCAGCCTTTATTGCTATAAGATTACTTTCAAATGATGTTGGCATAGCTCCATTATTGCCATAACCCTGGTGGAAAGCAAGTGGTATATTTGGTATATATAATTTAATTTATGATTTCAGCCTTGGCTTCTTACTCTTGGAGTCATTGGAATTTGTAATAACCTTGGTATTTGTCTTGAAATACCAAAACAATAATGATCCTCATGGCTAAGGAATGCTCTGCACTTTAAAAGCATGCAGGCCTGTGCTGCAAGTACACACACACACACACACACACACACACACACACACACACACACACACACACACACACACACACACACACACACTTTCACAAGCCTTGGAGCCTCCTGGAAAGGAAGTGGATAGAAGTGTAACAGTGTGTGCAGCAGCTCAGAGGTGGCATTGCAGACTGTGGTTTATACTGCCCACTGAGAAAATGTATCTTATGCTGTTGTGTGTGTGTGTGTGTGTGTGTGTGTGTGTGTGTGTGTGTGTGTGTGTGTGTGTGTGTGTGTGTGTGTGTGTGAGATTTAAATGGAAATACATTATTGTGTATAGAACTTTCTGTGAGATCTTCCAAATGCGCCAGTTGTGCAGGCTTCCGTCGCACCATACTGGTCCCACCGCTGACACATTTTTCTGGGCTTGCACCAGGCGTGCCAGTTGGTGCCTGTACCTCCACATGTGCAGTCCTACCTAGCAACCTCATACTCGCCCACCCAGATTTACCCAACCATGCCAGTTGGCGCACCTCCACTAAGCCACCTGGTCTCTCTAGTTTTGCCTCAAATCTGCTACTTTTGCCTCTGAGGTTGGCAGAAACTCTACTGGGGGAGCTTGTGCCTTCAGTGGGCTTTGCAGTCATGTTTGGATTAAACTGCTGCTATTTAACACTCATCGGTGTTCCTATCCTTTCCCTCTCGTTAACAGAGTCTGGTGCTGCTGTAGCCAAGCAGAGTTTAGATGTAGTTACTGGGTTAATGATGGAAAACAATGTGATAGTCACTTTACAGAAGCTTTTGATGCTAGATTCCATGTCTGCAGACATAGTGATACTAATTATCCTATCCTAATAATCCTAATAATTTTCCTCGTACGCTCTCTTACCGTTTTCTCTTTTATTTTAACTCAATTCACTCATGCTTAAGCAATCAGGGTTTTGCGTTCACATCTCATTTGCACACACACACACACACACACACACACACACACACACACACACACACACACACACACACACACACACAGTGAATTGTGCACAAACAACCCAGTGAGCATCTGGAGGGAAAACACATGCACATTTGCACGCATATGTGTCAAATTGGGGTAAATAGGGCAGTATCGCAAGCTGATGCTGGAAAGTTCAAGTAAAGGATATCATGCACCCTCTGGGAGTGTGCTGTGAGATCCAAGTCTCACGTACAGATACCCCCTCAAAGCTGCATAATTCGATATTCTATTTAGTGTCAGATACGCTGGCACGGTCTTCACCATTCACTTATGCTTCTTCGTTATCAATGCACAAGTCTGAGAGAGCTCATTTTCTCTCCACGTCCTGTGCTCATCGGCATTTAAAGGCAAACGGGATGTAGGTTTTGTTTGCTTTTTAGCAGATCTTTTCGCCCTCCCACCCCCTCCTTCCATGTCAGGGATGGCACGCACAGACGGGGAGTAAAGGCAAGCTGAGGAGGAGCAGGAGGAACACAGAGCTGCTTTGTGTCTCCGTCTCTTAGGAGCTCTGTATGTGGAAGTGGAGGCGAGTTGAGTGTGTGTGTGTGTGTAGGTGCTCCATGGTTTGGGTTCTGTCTAGATTTAATGTCTGTGGTGACACGATGTGGCATTGTCAGGGTTTGTGCCTGCCTGTGTATGTTTTATGTGTATCCATGTGTGGTGTGTTTGCCAGGCAGTGTGTTTTAAAATAATCTTTACAACCAGTCAGCACGGTGCCTGTAGTTATCCATTGGTGAGACTGGCATATCTTTTCTGTCACTGCAGTCTGCTCAAGCCATCAAAGAGGATCTGATAGCAAAACCAATCTGCCACTACCTTTTGTGAAAAAAACTACATAGCACACACCTTGTTCCTTCTTTATGTGGGTTTTTCTCAATACACCCACATTATTATGCACAATGCAGTTGTTTAAACAGAGCGGACGGCCAGAGATGCTTGTTTAAGGGCTACATGTGTTGTTTCTTTGTCTCACAAAAGCTCTCCCTCTCTAAGAAAAAGGCATCCCAGATTTCCCTTATGTGCAGCCTGGCAATGCAATGAGACCAAAGCCTGTACGTCTTTAGGTCTGGTAGATGAGGTTTTTATGACCTTAGGCAGGTACCTGCTCTCTGACTTATGGGACTCACCATATTCCCTGGGATGGACAAGTTGTTTCAGAGCTTTTCCGACATTACTTGATTTACTTTCCGAAGAAACGTCCAGAACCGTGTCTCTGTCCGCTTGATCACTGTAACAGACAAATAGATAAACAAGGCAAATAGGCTAGGAAGACTTGTAGTGCTTAAGTTGAGGTTAAAGATGAAGCCTGCCAGACTGTCTCACTAACATCTTGACTGTCTGCTTTCAGGTGATTACTGTTGTGATAAGTGTAGGGTTCGGCTAATTTTGAAGCTTTTAGCCACCTCAGCACTTCGTCCTGCTCATATGAACTGCAGGCTACAGGCTCTTAAAGAGCTCTTAAAGGAGGTCATGTCACTTCCAAGTCCTTTTTAACTATTAGCCTCTCACTGACTCATGCACACAGGGTGAGGGTATGGAAGGATTTTTCCCCCTTGCCCAAAGCCCAGTCAAAGTAGGTTAAACTACAGGTCACTCTGATTAGGAAGCATGACGGACCAAGTGCAGGAAGTGTTCCAGATTCAGCTTCCCGTGACTGTTATCCTGCAATCTAATATCTGGGTGTGGAGATAGAGAACGATGCACATTTATCAGAAACCACTCATTTCCTATTCCTGCTCTCCATTTGGGAAACTCCAGATTCAATTAGTCTTTCTTTGAATCTTTGAATTGTGGCAACAAGTATAATTTAATGGTTTTAGGGAGCTAGTCACCTAGCAGCCCTCAACCTGCTTCTACTGTCATAACCTACTTGGCTGATGTCAACTCCTTTATCGAAGCATACTAATAATACTGTACTGCATACCGTAAGATAACCAGTTAAAATGCTACTTTGGCTGTCAAGCTGAAAGACTAAAGTCTGTCCTTTCTGTACAAGATGAGGAAATGAGCAAAGCTGATTTGACAGAAAGCATTGGTATTCCAGTAATCTTCAGCCTTGACAAAAAAAAGATCAACCTTTGGGAGAAATGATCTCATCTGAGAGTAATAACACTTAGGGGTTAATTTCCATGTTTAGCAGTCCCATAGAGGAACAGGATAGGCAGATTTAGCACATAAATTGAACTAGTCATATCAGCATCTGCATTATGAGCTATTTTCTATAAGTCTGCCCTGTTTGGTAAAATATTAAGTCAGACAGAAAGTAGATACAGGAACTTGTCTTAGGTTTTATTTTCTCTTCTCATTGGGACCTGATGAATATCACTGAAACCATGACGTTTCCCCTCCCTTAAAAATGGCCCAAAATATATGGTAGCAAAGACAACATCACAAAGAGTTATCCTTAATACAACTTTTACTAAATCATCTTGTTGATTAACCACTTCTGTAAGCTTATTCCCATGCCATTTATAGTCTGCATACTCATACTATTGTCAAGCCTGCCGCATGTATGCATTAAGTATTTTTTAGTTAATGTGCTCTAATTTTGCCTCATTGTGGTATCTCAGCATAACTGAAGCAAGTAATAGGGGCTTGGTTATCCTTGGGTTACCCTCATAGCCCATGCCAGAAGGATTAAAGGCACATGGAGAGTAAAGCCACACACATGCCATTGTGCATTGAGCAAGAAAATGACCACTAGAAATTAATAAATAAATGATGACGGTACATCTGGTCACTACCCTTCAGCAACTCCCCCATATGTTTCTGTGGTGCTTAATATAACACAGTACAATACTGTGTTAGCATTGGGCGAGTGTGAGTACAGAGGGTTAGGTAATCTCCTCTATGAGAGTTCAAAAGCACACAAGAACACACAACTGAGAAACTATGCACTCAACCAATCCCTCAAGGCCGTTCATTGGCTTTAAATAATCACATGCTGAGGTTAAAATGGAAGTTGCAGACATGTTGTGATTGTACAGCCTCTGTGTCTGTCTGTAGAAGCATTTGGTTTGAGGCACATCTGTATTTGGCTATGCCAGGATGAGAACACCTGCTTTAGACATACGCAAGCACCAGCGCTGTGTAAACAGCCCTAACAGACATTGTGGGCTAGAGAAGCTTAGCAATATTTTGTAAGTGAAGAGAGGTTAAAAAATGTGCCATTTTCCATTGATTTTTGTACAGGACATTCTTTTGAGTAATTTGTCCCTTAAATTTATGGCCAAAGTCTGGGTATATGGTTTCCATATAAGCTCTGTGTGCTGCCATTTTATTTAGTCCAATATGGAATATTACATTCTAAAGCTGAGGCAACCCAGAAGGTGTTTCCTTGTGTGGAGGGAGGTGCACACTAATATCACTGTAATCATACCGTGGAATTTGTGTAGCCAATTACGTTGGTGCTTTTGTGATATCTTGTTCTGTTAGGAAAGCCAGGACTTCACAAGGCTGCACCACCGCCCGGTGGTATTCGATAACAATCAGTTACAAGTATTGCAGGTTTGGGTACCTGTCGCAAGACTTGACTTGTTGAGTCGTATGTGGCTGGGCACACGTGCTTGTGTTTGTTTTCACTGAGATGCAGGTGTGTCTACATGAACCTGACCAAAGAATGTTTTTCCTGTATGACGGCATTGTTAAACATGCTTTTCTGTAGTTGACTGTCCTTTCTTCTCCATATACAGATCTTGTTTTTCCTTTCTGGTCTCTATTCTTTGCTCACAGTTAATGTTATTAAGGGACTGACCCTTGACACTGACATTTGACCTTCTTTCTTCTCCCTCTCTTGTTATTCTTTCAGGAGAAACAGGATCCAAGCAGTACATCCCTGCAGCTCCGTTCTGAGATCCAGGTAAGCAGAGACACTGGGTGCACAAAAGCCTTTTAGCTTCTTGAATTCAGCTTTACACAATCTTTGGCAAGAAAGTCAATCTGACGCCTGCCTCCTTCTTTCTGTCCTCAGGAATCATTAGGCTTCAGCAGTGAGGTGTCCACTCCAGAAACAGACAGAAAGTAAGCACACACACACACACACACACACACACACACACACACACACACACACACACACACACACACACACACACACACACACACACACACACTGTCATCACTGTAACCAGAGCCATTGTGGAACCATGAAACAGGATTGGATTGAAATGTGTGTCTGTTGCATGTCCAAACAATATGCAGCGCAGCCTGCGTCTGGATCGCATCAAACCGTACATGCCTGCACACATAATCATGGATCACGCTTAGCCTTTCTGCATGTCCGCAGCTGAAGATTGAGAGAGCCAAATGGAAATACACGCACCATCTTATGCAGTACGTGTGATTGATAGATCTTTTCTGCGACAGCTTGTACATAAGGTCTCTGACCATTGGGAGTTGAGGTCAGCTCCTCAGGTGGAAAACTCTAACTTCATGGAGGAGCTTGGTGGTGGTGTGTGAGTGGGGAAGCTGATATAGGTTCCGCCACGGCTGACCTTGGTTGTAGATGTAATTGAACATACATGAGTGTGTTTCCTTTAAAGTTTAATCCCAAAAATGTAAATGCTTTAAATAAATCCCTACTAGATAAAGCATTAACTAATTAATATATACATATATAGATGATTTTTAAGTGAGTATAAAGGAAATCCACCCTCTACATTAATGGACATCACACACATGACCCATAGTCTGTCCCTCTAAGCTCATTTGGTCACATCCCTGCTGTGGTTAAAGGAAAACCACTGACTGCTTCCTTTGGCTGACCTGCTCAGTCTAGCAGCCGTTCTCTGGTCGTCCGTGCTTCCTTCCTGCCTTTGTGTCCAGCAGGAGAGAGAGGAGGGGAGACCTTAGAGGGGCCATGGCCAAATGATTATAGCAAAGAAGCAAGAACGAAAGAGCAGGATGGAACCAGGCATGGGTGGGGTTCCTTCTCACTGGTTCCCGTAACACAAAGTGTTCATTTATGCTCACCGCTGTATTTTGTGTGTATTAAATTTCTCCGCCATGGCACACCATGAGATCACTGTTATACCCATTTGAAGCTATCCAAGTTGGTTGGCAAAATGGCTCTCTCAAGGCCCCGCTGTCAAACTGATTTTATTCAGCGTACATTTGGCCCCTTTTTTTAAGGCATTGTTTTTTTTTTTAAATCTCTGTTACACAAGACTTAAGGTCAAGAATGTATTCAAATGTTTCCTCACAACAAGATTTCAATACAATAAATAAATGGCCCATTGGTGGTAACCAGAAAAATCCCAATCACATTTAAAGATAGATAGGTTAGTGCAATAACTGTGAGCCCCAGTCTAACCCCGATGCCATGTTTGCCAGGGCCAAAGGTTAAATAAATCTTAGTGTGACTTAGAAATGATCTCCTTTATCTCCGATTTTACCATTTTCTTTGGTGTTTATTTGTGGCCATCACCCCTGTGTGACCCCCAGTGGAATTGTCATCTTCACGTGACGACCACGTGCGGCAGAGGAAGCGCATACCACAGACATGATCTCTTCTCCCATGGCTTTATATGTTGAACAGACAAATGCTGCGGATGATGGGAACCAGATGCCAAATTTTGAATGACGTCTCTCTGCTATTCAAGAGAGTCCCAGAAAGAGCCCCTAACTTCATCCTGTCAGTCTGGTTTCTTTCTGTCCTCCATGCCTCACATTCCCTCTATAATGAACATCCAGACTTTGTCTCACCTTGAGTCAGTTAATCTCTAATGACATGCTCCACATTTACTTGTCTCTTCACCTCTGTCAATTCCACTCTGTCCTCTTTATGTCTCCTTTAAAACCAAGATTCCATTTCTGGTGTGGATGTTAGATATGAGGATCTTTTATATTGTCTTTATCTAATTAATGTTATTATGCTAAAGGACAAAATTTCTCCCATCCAAAGCCTCAAACAGTCTTTTTTTTTTGTCATCCATCCTTCTCTGCCAGCCCCTCTACTCTCACTCACCCCAGCTCTGTTCTCTATGACATTGCTTATTGTCCACTTTCCGCTGTGGGGAATGGGTTTCAGGTGATTTATCATGTGCAGGCAGAGTGATAGACAAGCCCCTCCATTCCTCACAACACATTCCTCAAAGCCTCACAAGGAGGCACGCACGCTCACACGCACAGGCATGGATATCCTCATCACGTTGCTGCAGGACAATAGCACCCAGAGGAGATTACCCAGACTTCATCTTGGGCTTTGCCACCCCTCTGTTTGTGTCTCCTTGTCACTTTTTTTGGCAGGAGGTGGGCATGGCTCCCATAATGCCTGGTATGCAAGTGGTGATGACAGAGTGCTCTTAGAAGGATGGAGGGTTCAAGCTGGGGACTTCCTGTTTTGGAAAGTGATTGATTGGTGGGTTATTGTTGCAGAGAGGGGACAGCAAGCTTATCAGTGAAGTTAACAGCAGAGGTAAATGGACCTTGATGAAAGCATACATGTGCACAGACACATGTTGATGATTGGCTCTAACAGGGTTTTGTAAGTTTGTACATTTAGAGGCGGCAGTTCTACTCAAAGCCAAGCTTCTGCAACTCCTAATCCGATGGAAATGTAAGCCGTGCCATGTGAAGAATCTGTTAAGAACAACAGTACCATGTTGGAAAGCTACTTTGTTAGCATATTTACCACTTTGTGGCTAAGTGTTGCAGCCCTTGAAGAGGGGAGCACAGGAGGCAGTGTGTGTATGGCAGGGAAATACATGCACATGCAAAAAAAACATTTAGTTTTTCAATTGTGTGCGTTTTAAAGGTATGGATTTCTATTTCCCTTCCATATGATCTTCTCTCTTCCCCTTCCATGTGACCTCTGACCTCTTCCATGACCTGTAAACAGGTCCTCCCTCTGCTCTTCCTGTGGACACTGCCACTGTCGCACAGGGTCGCTGCCTTTCATTGTCTCTACCAGAGACACCGGAGATCACCTCGCTCCATGTGGCCAGCCCTGTCATCACCATACACACTTACATGTGTGCAATGCTGTGATTTATGCTGAGTGCACAGCTGTGTGTCCAAATCTGGCTTTATGCTGGTTTATCATCTTTCCTGGACAGCGGCTCTTTCACACAGGATGCTAAACCTGTGATATTCATATTGCATCATATGATAGCTCCCTAAGCAGTCATTTATTCAGTCATCTTGTTTTTTTCTTCCTGATGTTGTTATATCTTACCATATATTTTCTACATGATTACTTGTTAGATCTCTGCAGTCATACTGTATGATTTTAACACACCTACAGCTATAACACATAAGTGGAGCCTCGTACTATATAATAGACATCAGACAGTCACAGGTTATCATTTCAACATCCCAGCCAGGGAAAGTGTGGTCAGACATATAATTTCCACTCTGCAAACTTGCCATTCATTCATAGCTCCAATTGCATTAGCTCATGTTTGTAACATTTAACAACTTTCACTTTCCTTACATAGGTTCAGCCAACGTTGAAATACTGTACTTAATATTATGCAGATAATAGAAAGTTGGCTTAATATGCTAATGAGATTTAAAAAAAAAAAACTGTTAAATGTCCCCTACTCAATGCAAAGAACAGAATTGAAATAGAAAGGCATGCCAAAGATTTAAGGTTAAACCAATTAAGTTGCCTAGCCACACAATGCCTGGACTGACACTGTCTTCCAAAGACATTTAGGCTCTTCTAAATTGTGTGAGCTTGCGGATGTGTGTGAGTGCATGCATTTGTGCGCTGCACAGGAGGTTAATTTATAGAGCATGGAGGAGGGGGGGTGCATCGCTGCCAAAGAAAAGCCTCTATTGAGGGAGTTCTATTAGCATTAGCTTTGGCTCTAGCCTATCTGAGAGGGAAACAGAGGGGCAAACCATACAGGCCTCCATGCAATTAGCATCTCATTATGTTGCCATGGCAGCTGAGTTTTAAGCCACATGAAGATTTCCCATTGCACCAAGAGAGGGCTGCCATGTCTGACAAACATATGAACAAACACACACACACACACACACACACACACACACACACACACACACACACACACCAGCCACCCACCTGAGAGGGAAGTGACCTGTTCGTCTTGTTTTGATCCTGTTACACACTCACATTGCTTCACTGGCAGCCAGTCTTTCTGCATGGCTCAGCAGCTATATGTATTAGGATGTGTAAAAGGAAAGAGTGAGACCGTTTGTCGAGAGATTTACTTAATAGGTCTCGGAGGGTCTCAACTGGACAAATGTGTTGCTTTTATCTCTCCCACTATGATTTATTCCCTTTTAATTGAAAGAATGGTAAAGCTGCGCCCCCCCAGAATACAGAAATAGATTGCCGTTGATGTGGTTTCTCGTCTCCTCCAGAACAAGAGAGAATCAGTTACGACTCACATGTCGTTAGACTTTCTTCTAGAACTTTCGGCGAGGCTGCTCAAACATGACTTTTTGATTGGAAGCTGAGTACAGTCCATGTGTCACGAGGGGCTTTTGAGTTGTTATTTTCTCCTTGTTAGTACTGGTTATTTAGGAAGCTTTATGGACATATGGACTTTTTTTACTCAGTTATTTTCCATCTCGGGTCTGCCCTGTGGTTTCTCCTCCTCCTCTTTCTCTCCTTCTGTTCCTCTCTTCCTTGATTACATACTTTCCCTCTTACCTTTCACGTACTTGCTCTCTCTTTTTATTCATCACGTTGACCTTTTTTTCTTTGTTTAATGCTTCTTAAACACTTTGTAGTACCCACTATCTTCATCTGACCCTCTTGTTTTTGCAACAGATCATCCTCTCCTCTCCCTCTCCTCTACCTTCTCCCTCTCAAGCCTCAGGAGCCTGGCTTTGCTGTCACATAAGTACTACTACTGACCCCAAGTGGCAGACAGACAGAACTGCAGCCCGCCTTGCCAAAAACAAACACTCATAAACACAGTTACAGTGTTCTGAAGCACTGTGGTTGACATAGACTGGAGACTGTATGATGAGGTGTGGGAGTAGGAAGAAGAAAGATACATTTTTGTAATGTTCATTCATTCTTTCTTTACTTTTTTCCTCCCAGGATGCCTCTGCATAAATCCAGCTCTGAAGATGGATCTGGAGGTAAATTGAGACGCATTTTTTTATTTTGTCTTATGTCATCTACCTTATTATGTTTCCTATAAGAATATCCTAACATGTATTACTCCTGGGATGAGATTGAAAGATATTAATAGCTGAATTGACATATTTGCATATGGGTCATAAACTCCATTTTTCAAAAAATTGAGGGATAAACCTATTTAATGCAACTGTACGACCTGAATATTGAAACTGCTTTTGCGTTTAGGTAAATGGGACAATAAGAAGAAGAACAAATCTTTTTGGCAGAACTTCCGCAAGTCTCAGCACAAACCAGTCATGCGACAGACATCAAAAGGTTTGTGTGGCTTTATTTTTCAAATCTACTGAATAAATGTTTCTCCAAATTTGACCTCTCTTCCCTTTGCACCCTTCAGGAGAAGACATAGGCTACGTGGCCAGTGAGATCACCATGAGCGATGAAGAGAGAATCCAACTTATGATGATGGTGAAGGAAAAGATGATCACCGTTGAAGAAGCTCTAGCTCGGGTAGGAAGCTCCACTGACTTACTGCCTCATGTTGCACCCACCCACCCCTTACCCTGAGCCCTTCCCTTAGAAGTGCTGGCCTATAGCTTCCCTTCAACCCTCAGATCCCTTCACCTCCCCCTGGATTAGTTTCCAGCCTTCCCTCTCTTCTGCTCCATATTCCGACTATAGGCTTACTAAAACGACTCACTCTTACTAACCTGTGCGAGGCCCTGCATTTTAACAGTGCATTGTCCTCTTTACACACACACAAACTCCAGACCATTGGTGTTTCCAGAGGTTCGGGAGTCTGGGGATTTTAGGGTGTGAGCTCTTGGCGTGTGTGTGTGTGTGTGGGTGTGTTGTTCAGTTCATAATTGCGAGGTTGATGGTCATAGTAACTCAACAGCTCCATCTGTTGGGGGGGATGCTCTGGTGCACTGTGGTTTTTCTCTCTAGGTGGACATGGTGGATAATTACTTGGCTTTCCTTTAAATTTCCTTACATTTCTTTTTCAATCAATTTCTGATGATTGTTCTTTATTTCTGTGCCAACTTCTTCATCTCCTTTCTTTATCTTCCCATCTTCCTTTCAGTCGATCACTTTCTGTAATGTCTTGGTCATGGGTAGCATGACTCCAGCTGCATTTGAGCACTGGACTGCTCTCCACAAGGCAGATCGTTAATAATCTTTTTGCCCTTTTTTTCTTCTTCTCCAGAACTCTGATTTTCTTTTGGCCAATAGCTTGATCCCAGCTTCAGTTAAACTGAGACACTACCAACCAATCATTGATCAGCCTTTTGTGGATAGTTGATCTGACTTTTTCTTTTTTTAGCATAGTGGTACATAGTATTTGTGTCCAGGGATGTAGTGGACTATAAACCTAATAGTTTCAATCTGCCTTTTAGTCCACTTTTCTATTTAAGATGTATGTGTGCTCAGGAAGGCAGACGTGAATATTCATGACCAAAAGTTATTCCACACAAATAAAAAAGGCCATTCACAGAAGTATATGGATATTTAAAGATAAATTAATGCTTTGTGTAAAACATAATAGACTTTTAGTTCATTGATTGATTGATCTTTATTTACCACTACATCACTGGTTGAGTCCACCTTCATGTCTGTGTGCTCCTCTGTCTGTATACTCGCACTGTGAATGCACACAATTTGCGCCTATCAATTGTCTGAGCATATGGATTGGATAGATGTAGCATGCCGGGTGAGAATGGGTGGCCCCACCCTGTTCCTCTGCCTCTCTAAACTCTTCTTCTCCACGTAGCTGAAGGAGTATGAGCGCAGCAGACAGTCCAGCAGTTCTGACACTGCAGAGTGGACTGAGGGATCTGCATCCAATCTAAACCAGTCCTCAAACTGCAACGTAAGTACACCCCCCCCCCACCCCATTAACCCGACACCCCCCAAAACCCTGACCTCTCGCCTTTTACTCTACCTCTCTTAACACTCACCTCGACCACTCTCAACTTTAAGTTTGATTTTTTTCAGCCAAGGAGGTTGTGAAGGAGGACGCCCGTCGTTGGTTGTGCGCATGGATGTGTGTGTTTATTCAGATGTAAATGACTGTAAACTCAACTAGCTTGATGTCTAGACTTTAAATACCATCTGCCTATAGACTTTGCTTTTAAATGTTTTTAATTTTGGACATTTTTATACGCCATTGCATAAACCACCTTTACTCAACTTTTATCTTGCCTTCCTCTCCATTTATTTCCCCTTCGTTCTCTGTTCTTCATTGGTTTGGCCAAACTACAAATCCGCCTTTGCACATACATTCTCTCCACCATGTCATGTGCATCTTGATACTATGGGTGTTACCTCTGTAAATCTTGGCCCTTCGCTTACCTCGTTTTTTTAGGCGGCGCACATGAATTGGCAGTCACGATGAGATATATGCAATATGTTATGAGTCCTTTTCCATATTTTATTCATCAGGTTAGTCCGGTCATGGACATTTGAAATATGTCTTTAACCTAGTCAAAAATTGGGTCCTATAGTGACCAGGAAATTCTTTTAGAAATTTCTGTTTCCAATAATCAGTTATAATTGTAACTTGCAGAAAGCCAAGTTTGTCACACAAACTAGCTGTTGCCTCTTGCAGCTTAAGCTCTTGTTAGCAGTGTTTTCTTTCAGCTGTGATCCATGGAGAGAAGGCTTCCTTTGAGTGAGTCGAGACCTCTGAGGTTTACTTGTATTGTAGAGCTGGAGCTCAGACAATCGGGTCCTGTTGAATGCAGTGTTGTGTTTGTTGATGATCTGTCAGTTCATTTCTCGTGTGTGTGCGTGTACCTTTTTTTTTTTTTAAATGTTAGTCTTGTCTGATGCAGATTCACAGTGGTCACTGCCGCTTTTAATTAGTTCTGTACTGTATTGCATCATATGGGAATAGCATGGACACAGTCTCACACGCAGACCCACTTTTCTTGAGAGGAAATTAGTTTATCCAAACAGAAATATTCCAAGTACTGTGAAAATAATTCCCTGCACGTGTGTAATTGCTATTTTCAAATGGACTACTAATTCCCAACTAAACAGCTCTGATTTTATAAAACCAGTCTCTTGCATTTTCTCTTATCCACCTTATGCAGCTAAAAACATGTGCATTTCATGTTGTTTCTTGTAGTTGAAGTAAATGGAACGTTCACCACAGCCTTCACAGAGCTTTAGATCCAGCATAGGGTTGCATTTCTATAATCACTATTTCCTTTAAGTGGATGAATATGCTTCAATGACCAATGTGCTTGACCTCTACACATTCATAGCTACCTGTGTGACTCGTTCATGGTTTGCATTTTTTAACTCAAGAAAAGCAGACATACTATTACTTACCATAACTGAATCACCCTATTAAATTCTTCCTCTGTGTAATGATTGACGATTTCCGAAAAATAGGTTAATTATGCCATACATAACCACAGCTCAAGTTTTATCTGGCTGTTTGATGTGTGTGCGCATAAGTTTGCTGATCATCTTATAAGTCTGTCAACCCTCACGTTACCCCTCTGCAGCCAGTTGCTCACTTCCTGTGGGAAGATTTATCGATTGGGGGGGTTTACAGACAGGGGAGAGGATGGAAGTGTTACTGAAGGAGTATTGTTGAGAGGAACACACAACTCGGCTCTGGAGGCTATGAACAAATGCCAGAGCTGGAGGCAGAGAGGAAACAAGGGACAGAAAAATAGAGAAGATAAAGACTTTGCACTTACACCCAGGCCCTGAAAAGGGGGGAGTTCTGTGTCCCCTCTTGCCCAGAGTTCCAAATTTGGCCACTTCAGGAAATATTACTACTCTGCTGGGGCCTCTGTTGGTGTCACGTACTGCCCCCTCTCCCCCCGAATGAATGGAATTAAGTCATTCCCAAATTCAAATGGGTAACAGTTTTCTGTGTCTGTGTGTGTGCCTCTATACATACATGTTAATATACAGTTCATGCATGCAGCTGACATGTTTGCAATCTACAATCTTTGGCTGCTCTGTGCCTTTCTTTGATGTTGTCTTCCTCTGGCGATCGAAGCCCACATTCCAATGCTGGCCATTAGCGATGTGGGGGCCAAGGCAGGGTCAGAGGGGCTCAAATGCTGGGATTGTTCTCCATGCACAACACGCCTTTTCTCTACTAGCTGTTCGGCACGGCACTTCCAAACAGTCCCTCAATCCTCAGAGCTGAATTCACTAACAGGCTGCATCTGTATCTGCCAGCATGTGCACACGGGCACAGATATTATTTTGGATTATGCATGCATGACAGTGTGGTCGGCGCGCTATGGATTTGTGGGACACACTCTTGCTAGCCTGTTTAACACAGAAAGCGGTACCCTGCTGTTTTAAATGAGGTGGTAAGTTTTAAGGCACATTGGTGCTCTTAACTGTTTGAATTAGTTTTTTTTATGATTGTTCTGTTTTTGTGATGCGGGGGGACAGAAAGATTTTGTGTGTGCACCATTAGGATGTTGGTTTGTAGTTTTTAGTTTAACTGCCTCTCCAAAGTTATGGGAACGATTCTCAAAGTAATTTAAGTGAAATTGCACTTGTGGCAGTGGAATTGTTGCTTTGATCTTGTTTACGATGCCGGCCTTTCAGCCCTGCCTGATTCATGGCCTCTTATGTTTCTCTCTCGCTCTCTCTCTCTCGGTGTGTTACCCTGTTTATGTGCTCATTTGAATGGATAGTATTCAGAACTGGGTTAGGACTTGTATATCATTGTCGCCTCTCTACCATCTCATAGTCCTTTTCTCTGTCTTTCACTCAAAGAAGAAGCACAAATCATATGGGTTAACTATGAAGTTACTAAGGCAGTCGTCCTGCACATAGTTATCCCCATATATGACTTCTTATGAGACACTTTTCAATAAGTTATTAAGAGGAACCAAGATACAGGAGTGGACTCCAATCCAACCTTTGGTGATCTCACAGCCTTTTGACCTCTTTTATCAGTCCTCTCTGACACAGACTTGTTATGATATTACATTATCTGAAGCTAATACACTCGGCAATCATCCAGAGCAAATGGAAAGTTAAAGGAGTCACCAACTGTAACCAGAATTGTGTGGTTCAGTTGAGGGATTGTCAGGGAGAACTGGGCTGTGTTTTCAGAGCCTATTTCTGAAGTTTTGTCAGAGGCCAAATGAATGGCTCTACCCTGGTTCTGGTCTGCTGAACCGATATCACTGAAGACTTATAAGTTGGGCATTCACCTCTAAAAGTGGTGAAGTGGAGGCAAAGGGAGGTAAGTTTGATAGAGTGGGCATGCATGATGCCACACTGATTAATGTGGTGTTTCCTTTTCCAACTTGGCAAGAATTGGTAAGGTTTTTTAACACTCCCACGCCTGCAGGAATCAAAATACCATGATGTTGCTAAGGTGGTTTGGCGCCATCAAGGATTTGTGGACACTGTCAGATCTGTTTGCTCCAACCAAGCCACACTTATTAACATAATCCCTACTGTATTTCAGCAGCCTCTGAGCCAGGCATGTGGTCAACAACAGCAAGAAAGCGGTTTCTTCCTTGTTAGCTTCAGAGCTGCATTATATAAGACAGAGTGCTGAGCCCTGCAGGCCTGCTCTATCTAGTTTTGTGTTGCATGCATGTATGTGTGTCCCTTTGCAAGCGATGCAGTCACCCTCGACCGTGGAACTGGCAGCGTTTGGCAAGAGAAGTGGTGTTGCTGTGGAAACCATGTGGCAAATAGAAACAAATGAAGTTGTTCCTGCCAGACAATCTTCAGGCCAAAGCTCGACAAATCAGCGTCGTCATCACCACCATCACTTGGAGGCCATAGCGAGACTATGCTCACACATATGCATACACATACAGCTTGGGGAGTTTGTGTGTGCTCCAGTTGGGAGTAGGGTGTTTGTTTGTGTAAGTGATGAAACTGTTTGTGACTTTATTATTGGGTCTCTTTTCCACTCCACTACACAGTGCAGAGAGTTTAAATGCAGTGGTCATCAATGTAGAGGCAACATAATGCCAAACAGACCATTTATTGTTATACTGATCCATTGTGTCATTCAGTTTAACCATTTTTTTTGAAATTACTGTTTCATCTGGTTCATTTTTTTCAGTGTTTACTATGAATATGAACTCCACACAATGCCATCCCTTCAATCCTCCATTTCTCACCTCACTAACTTTGACTTTACCCTAAACAATGCTCCCATTTGTCGCATTATAACAGCGTCAAAGTTTGTGTTTCATTGTCAGACTACTTTTTATGTCAAAAGAATTCAAGACAAAAACATTTCTGTTACACTTGCATTAATGAAATGTTATGCTTTAGTGTCTTTTTAAAGGTTTATTTAATTGGGAAATGTTTGGCTGTCCATCCCTTTTTATCATATCACCCCTCCCTCTTGTCTCTCTGTCCCAACAGTCTCGTGAACAGTCAGACGATGAGCAATCAGAGGACTCTGTGAAGTTCAAACGGCTTCACAAGCTGGTTAACTCTACACGCCGGGTCAGGAAAAAACTCATAAAGGTGGAGGAGGGCAAGAAACATGGCTCTAAAGGTTTGTAATCCCGGTTTATCTTACAGTTCAATAAAGTTTAAATGTTGTTGTTTTTTACATTTACACATTTGTTTATATCAGCCAGTTGAGGTGAACATGTTGTAATTTCCGGCTCACATTAAGGTCTCCGTTTGAGGCATCATGCTTCTACTGTGTATACATGTAAAGTCTGCTTGCATTACTTTTAAAAAATTTATGTTAAATGTCAGTTTTGAGCACTAAATTGAGCTGTTTGTCCTCACTAAAATGAAGTTGAAGTTCAGTCGCAGTAAAATTTGTTTCCAACTGAGTGGTATTGGACATGAATGATTTGTGTTAAAAGTAGGATTCATTTTTTTTTTATGCCAGAGTATTACATTCTCGTCTATCATGGGTTTTGCCTAATACTCAGACTATAAGAATGTGTTTTTACATTTCTGCTGGCTCGCTGTGGTTTTGAAAACCACTGATGGGTCATGGGACTACTCAGAATCTGATGTCTAAATCCTCCTGAGTAACAAACTGTCCTCTTCTTTTTCTTTAGATTTTCTGAATCTGGGGGCGCCACCCACCTTTGAGGACAACACCGCTCTGTATACAGGGGTCCTAAAGAGGCCCCCTTTGCCCCAGGAGCTCTCCCTGCCCTCCCTCACCCAGGATGAACTCTCTCTGGATGGTGACACAGACAGTCTGACCAACTCCCCTTCCTCCAGCAGCCTAGACACCTGGTCCGGACACAAGCTGGTAAAAACCTTCAGTAAATCTTCCAGTACCCACGGACTCATCCGGCCCCCCAGGAGAACCCCAGTTGGCTCTGGGGGCCTGGGAGGCTCCAACTCCGGCGTTGGAGGTAGTGGCTCTTCCTTCTCAGAGCTGGATGGCTGTGGATTGGACGACGAAGGAAAGCTCTCACGCTCTACCACCGACGGCGAGATGCGGAAGGCCCTGAACTCCATCTCCCATGGGGTAAGTAACAACGAGGCTCTCTACGCCTACTATGGCCTCACCAAACCCCGCCCCAAACCCCATGCCCAGTCCCGCCTCCTGATCTCCCTGGATGACGGTCCACAAGGCAGCCCCAAACACCAACCTGCCAACTGGCACCATGGCAGCTGGACGCACCGGAAACCTGATCCCAACTATGCTTACTCCACCAAACACCTACTGTACCAACGCTCACGCAATGCCAAGACCCCTATCTCCCCTCTGTCTCTCACCCCCTCCTCCCCTGCCCGCTGTGATGTAGCCAAATCAAAAGGTTTTGGAAGTGGGGGAGGGGGCTGGGTGTTCCCCTCTCGCAGGCTCCGTGGTCGAACGGCAGTCAGTGAGCTGAACATCACCTATGTGGTAGAACGGAGCCTGTACGGTCACCTCAACTGGGCCCAGCTGGTCCGCCCTGTTACTCTCAGCCGCGCTGAGCGCCGCTGCCTATTGGAGGAGGACCGCGAGGCAGACAGGAAGTGGGCGGCCAGTGTGGACCGCTGCACCAAGCGTGTGCTCTTGCGCATCCAGCAGAAGTCTGTGAGTTCAGACCATGAGGTTTAAGTCGACCGCCTCGTGTGAGCAGGACTCGGTGCTTCAAAGTTGCAGAATAGCTCAGAGGTTATAGGGGAAGATACAGCAAACACACACAACACACGCATGCCAGGTCAAATGACTCATCAATGCATGCAGCTGTGCTCATGCTCGAGTTACAGCAGAGGTTTTATGTGCCTTTTTATAAATGTTAGATCCCTGAAGAACAGTGAAACAGTCACTCTGATCCCTGTGGGCAAAAGCGATGTTGTACAAGCTTGAAGCTGCTCGTCCTTAGAACTGCACAGCACGTAGCCTCAGACGTTTTCAATGAATAGCCTTATTAAGTGCACTTAAGTGACCGAATGGTCTTTATGATTATCAACTTTAAAAATGAATTTTTGTAAGGCTGAGTATACCAAAACAAAGTGAAAACAATAGAAACACAGCTAAACTACATATGCTAATACTGATTCATACTACAGTGAATTTAAAATGCAAGTTTACAACTTGAAAACATGTCATGTTATAGCATGAAAAAAAAGTCTGGTTGCATTGTTAGTAACTCACTTGTTCCCCACATGTGTGAAATAGCCTATGTGTATCAAAAGAAGTAGTGACACATACTCGAGGTGGTGATATAGTGGAGCTATCCTGCAGCTTTGAGGGTACCTGAATCCTATCGTGTTCAAGTGAAATCACCGGAGGTCGTTCTCATCTTAAAACGCTCCAAAAAGATCCACTTTTTTCTGTTGCTTTTCGTGTTCTTTTTTGGCCCGTGCCTCTATGGTTGCAGATGTGATTTGTTTTTTTCTTTTTTCTTTCCTATAATTATCTTTGAGAGACATTTTTTTTCTGGGTGCATGTCCATTTCATCGAACATCACCATCACATTCAGAGGTCTTTGTTTTGGACGTCGCTTCAATCATGTTTGTTCTTCAAACTGTGCTTTTCCTGGGAAGTTGTGATGTGGACTAAAGCTGTGGACATCTAATAAAAAAAACAATTTCCTCACATGAAGGATCCTCGTCCAGGGTTTGTGGGAGTTTAGCCGAGTAGTTTAGAAGTAATGGCCTTTGAAGCAAAGGAGAAATGCTATCAAGTGCCCCACTTGAACCAAGAGTGTTTTTTGGCAAATGTGAATGTCTGTGTCTACATGTTTGTGTGTGACCTACTGCAGAGCTTAGGGAGGATTCAAAAAGTCAAAGCCAGCTCAGTGATAAGATCCTGGATCTCTTTTTTTTTTTTTTTTTTTTTTCTTTCATGTCACAGTTCCCCTTTTGTGTCTACCCCTTATCTTGCTGTTGACCTATAAAGTCAAGAAAATAATCTCCATATCACCTTGTCCTCTCAGCAGAAACAATTTACTCTCCGTAAAAATGTTTCTGATGAGAATAACATATTGTCGGCTCTAAGCAACCTATATGTTGTGCATGTTTGCATACTAAGCCCCGTTTTGCATTTCTCATAATTAACCACCAGTCGTTTTGCGACAGGCTGAAATGCAAGGAATATACGTTCACTTGTAAAAGTACAACTATATATTTTAGCTTGGGCACATCAAGAAAGGTTTAATTATATCCAATATTTTCTCCAGGGATTCAAGCGTTAAAGCATATGAGCAACTTGTTGGAGCTCTCCACAGTCAATATAACAGCTCATTTGCCTTGGACCGTGTATTAACTCACAATTTTAAAGAGGAGCTCATATAACAGTTTGTGTTACATCATGTCTGTTGGCTGTCCACAGGTCCCATATGACATCATGCCCCTGCATATATACAAACCATATACCCATGTACATTAATCAAAGTGGTGCCTTTGTTGTGTTAAGCATGAATCATTGGGAGTTGACCCCTCAGTGGGTGTGGATGGGGAGTTCCTGTAACGTGGCCTTCTGAATGTGACTCATTTGATTGTGTTTTGGCTCCCCCACAGAGAACATGCAGCTTTGGAGGCTTTGACCTGTCTAACCGTTCACTCCATGTGGTCAACGCGGGCTGCGAGGCCAATGTAAGTACTGGCAGATTGTAAAATTAGAAGATGCTGTAAGGAGGACTACCTGAACTCTCCTGTCACACTTAATCACCTTTTCTCTCCCGTTTTCGTTTTGTTTTTATGATCTCTCTGCCCTTTTTTCTTCTTTCTGTTGCATCTCCCCTGATTCATCCTCCATCTCTCTCTCTCTCTCTCTCTCTCTCTCTCTCTCTCTCTCTCTCTCTCTGTGTCATCTCCTTCCCCTCTGTCCATCCTTTTCCATTATCCCTGTCCTTCTAATAATCGCAGAATAAAGAACAGGAGGCCATATACAGAGAAGTGGTCAAATCCCCCACCACGTCTCGGATCTCACTGGGCAAGAAGGTCAAGTCGGTCAAGGAGACGATGAGGAAGCGCATGTCGAAGAAGTACAGCAGTTCCTTGTCTGAGCAGGTAAGACATAAACACACTTGGACACACAAATACACACACAGATGCAATTTCTGAATGCTTCTGAAAGTTTAGATCAGGTTGAAAATGTTGTAGGTTTGCCTTGATTTTATGGCAAATGAGGTATGTAAACCTAGTCAAACCTTACATTTTTTTTTTAAATGGAGCATCTAAAACAAACAGACCCACAAATCCACACATTATGCCTTTAATCCTTAAAACAGGAAGCCAAGCGCAGCTGTAAAGAAATAAAAGCTCCCGGTGTTCTGCAAACATTTAGAGGATGTTTTGCAGTGTAAGCCACATATTCTGTCCACAGGCTGTGAGTGGGTGGGAGTATTTGTGTTAGTTACAGAATAAACACAGAGCACTAAAACACACACACATTTGGATTTCTCTCTGCTCTCCTTGGGCCCAATGTGTAGGGTGTATCCTTCATGCTGAGCTCATGGAGTGATGCAAGTCTCCCAGAGGCAAGCTTTCAGGAAATGGAGACTTGAAGTGTGAGAGAGCATAATGGCTGTCTCATCTGCACTGGCCTAATTTTTCTGGGCATCCAGTGGCTTTACAAGTGGCCTGTTGAGCCCTAGAGTTTGATGTTGCCTTGTAGAATGTGTTATTAATGCACAGTTCATCACTGTCCATCATGGTGGTCTCAACACTGTGACCCATATGTCCTGGCATGAGTAATGGAGCCATTGGTTGTGGAAAAAAAAAAATTTGCCATGTGACAATGTCTCAACCATGGCCATTTGATAGACCACAATGCCACCTAGTGGATAACTGAAATAAACAAAACACATTACAATAAATGCTGATGTAGGATGTTGCTGAATGTTGTTGCTTCATTACTAGACAAACGTCTTCATCTTTCCTTTGTTTCCATCATTTCCCCCCAACTCTTAACTTTTAACCACACTTTCCCATCTCTCACATTTGTTTATCTCGTAACTGCACAATATTTCCTTTGTACCCTCCCCCCTCCCCTCGTGTACTTTCATTACCCATCTGCATCTCCCCCTCTCTTTCTGTCTTGTAGTCCAGTCCGGATGGAGCCCCTGGCTCCCCTCAGTCCCCTCAGCCTGACACCGACTCTCTGGAGAAGCCAAAGCTGAAGGCCGGAGGCTCGGTGGAAAGTCTGCGTAGTTCACTCAGCGGACAGAGTTCAATGAGTAAGACAAGTACCATTATTTTATTTTAGCTTGTTAAGACTGGTACAGTCATGTAGTTCTATAGTGTCAGTATATCATATTTCTCATGTAAAAATTGTATGCAGGTAAAGTTTATTAATTTAGTGTAGAGCTTAAATTGACAGCCTGTTTTGAGCAATGTTTAACGCTAGGTGGTGCTTGTAACAATTTCAGCTTGCTGGTGTTTATTTCAAATGCATACAGATTACTTAACCTTCTCACATTACATGTATACCAATTATGATTTTTGAGGAGTGACGGCCATGAAGAGTAATTCTCTCTCACACCCAGTCCCACCAGCTGCCTCATGTGTTGTGATCTCATAGAGTTTTCAAGTGACCCTCTTATCTAATTACAACTTCTGATTACTTCAACCTGTTTTTTTTCCGTCACTTATTTGTGAATAAGTACTCTCAATTTTCCAAGCTCAGGGTGAATTGAAGACTTAGCCGACATAATTCGAAGCCATAGGACATGCACACAAACACGCAGGAAAATATACAGTAATGATTAGGTAGGAAGTCTTTCCTCTCGGATTCCCACACGTCAACACGATTTCCTTCCCTCAGATACAGGAAGAAATGTGCGGAAAATGCTCAGCGTCTCCCAGGATCTGTAAAAAATGTAGAAAAAATAAGATCAAAATAGTCTTGAAAAGCTAATTGATGCATGCATGCATCTTATTATTCAGTGATCAGTCACGTTGTAGCTTATATAAATCTCCGTGTGTTTGTGTCCAGGTGGTCAGACAGTGAGCACCACTGACTCGTCAGCCAGCAACAGAGAAAGTGTGAAGTCAGAGGATGGTGATGACGAAGAGCCGCCTTATAGAGGGCCATTTTGTGGCCGTGCCCGAGTCCATACAGACTTCACCCCCAGCCCCTACGACTCTGACTCCCTCAAACTGAAGGTAAACCACACATTGGTACATGGAATTGACTTTGTACAGACGTGAATGCTGAAGTTGGGGAGCTGACCCCAACTGACCACTCTTTAACACTCTTTTACTTTAACGGTTCAGTTTTTCCAAGCTAGTCCCAATGTTTTTGAACAAACCACATGGTCAAAATGTGAACGTAAATGTTGGGTGATTCTTTATGAATTCTTGTCATTGTGATTTTTCAGCGTGGTGATGTGATTGACATTATCAGTAAGCCACCCATGGGTACGTGGATGGGCCTGCTGAACAACAAAGTGGGCACCTTCAAGTTCATCTATGTGGACGTGCTGAGTGAAGAAGAGGAGAAGCCCAAGAGGCCTGTGAGGAGAAGGAGGAAGGGCCGACCACCCAAACCCACGTCAGTGGAGGAGCTGCTGGAGCGCATCAACCTTAAGGTACAGTATATTGATAAATGATTTTTAGGTTAAGCGTCACACGTAAATATGAATATGAATTACATTTTCAGTGGCAGTAAAGTTTAATAACCTCCACTGATTTTGTTCATTGCAACTTTGCAAACATCAATGAAATGTCCAAACTGGGAAATCCCACCGATCTGGAACCTAAAATAGGAGAAAACTAAAATTAAGAAGTACGTAAATGAAAATATAGTTTTAGCCATTTGCAGACAAGCAGATATAAATATAGTGTAGGCAATTACAGGCTGCACAGCTTAGGATGTTTGATCTGACACATCTTTCATCATAGCTGTGAGCTTGGTATCTTGTCCTCCCACTGAGGCAGCCAGGAAGCATCACTTCCCCAAATAGATAGAAAAGACTTTGTGGGTTGTGTGTTTTATCTCTGGCCAGCCTTATGGCCAAGTCACTGATTAAAGATCCAGAGTGCGTTATTGATGTTACAGCACAGGCTTCCGAAGCTGGGAGTCTGGGTGTTACAAGTGCATCAGAGCGCTCATGTCCCTTTAGTCACCACCAGATTCCTGGAGTGGGAGAGGTGCACTAAACACTTTTTGAACACATTTAGAGTTTCCAGTTGCAGCCAAAGTACAGTACCGGGTATTTTAACTACTCTTGTCCTTGATTTGTGCTGATGAAGTGATCTTTTCCATGGTTGACACACTGATCTAGACATCTTTCAAGATAAAACAAAAGGCTTTTGCTAATTTCATGAACAAGACAAATCATACACATTACAGCAAATGCAATGAAGCTTAATTAAAGCATAAGCAATCTAGTATTACAGTAAGAACATTCATCTACATTTTTTAAAAACTAGTTTAATTTAATAATCTTGAAGACTTTCATTCAAATAAATGTCTGTTAAGTCACTATCTATGGCTGCATGAGGTAACATGGTGACTGAGCCTATGTGTGTTGTGTTTGTAGAGGGGGACTTTTTTGTATGTTAAGAAAAGTTTTCACTGCTTAAGAGTGCCTCACTTATTTTTTGAACTGATATTTTCTTTTGTCAGGTTTCTTTTTTTTATTGGATCAGACTACTGTCACTTTACTGCCTGTTCTGCCAATCACTGCCTTTCCATTTGGCAAATGGTGCCATCCCTCTTAAAAAATCCTGGAATCGCCTATATCGGCGATATAAATACTAAATGAGTTATACTGTAATTGAGCTGTCCTACATCAAAAGAGTGAGAATATTGTTGTTGTGTACTTTTGGAAATGCTAAGTAGCATTTGGTTAAACTGGCAAGCCAACATTTGAACACATCAACAGTTTGTAACCATAACTAAATCTCTACACCCCTGTAACGTTTGGGCCACATGGGTCCTCTGCCAAATAATCTCTGGAACATGTTTTAGGTTTTCGACAGGCCAAAAGATACCGTAAGTGAGAGGACACGGCTGCCTGTGTTTGTATTAGTTGGTGGTCCTTTGTTTAGTTCTGCATCATCCAGCAGGAATACAACAGGGACATGCAGTTCTCTCTGTGTGGACTCCCCCATTGTAATTGATGGTCTTGCTGGTGACACCCAGTCTATGTATTCATCCAACAAAGTGTGTGGGTCACACAAACATGGAGCCCAGCAATATACAAAGTGGAAGCTGTTACGAGTGTGTTGAATGATGGTGTCAGCTAGATTTTAAAGTATTTTCTTTTCCTGCACCCGCTCAGACAACACGGTGTATTGGGTGACTAGCTTTTGTGCTTGTTCGTGTAAGTGTGTAAAACCTCTTCTGTGGTACTTAGATGTAATTGTCTCCACCTTCGGTCCTTCTTGTTACCACATTACACTGGCGGGTTTCCCTTCCAAGTTCTGTTTGACATTTTGGTCACAGCTAGAACAGCTAGCTGGCCCCACACTCCACGCTGATGCTTGATTGGTACGGCTAACTCGCTAATGTTGCTACTACTCAATTTTGCGTGTCTGTCAACATGATAAAGTTTGTGCTGACAGTTGAGGCAGCCATAACTGAATTAGTCATGACTTAAAGTGATTACATGCCATCTAAAAAAAGATTTGGATTGATTTGGATCACCAGTCATTTAAAAATACACAGTATGCATGGGAAATTATGAGCAGATGACAATCGTGTTCCCTACTCTCCTTACCCCACCTCTATGTTTGTATTCTATGCTTTAACCCCAAAGTTTTTGTCACTAGTCCCATGACTTAGATCCAAAGTGTGTTTTTCTTTAGTGTATTTTTTTAGACACCATCATTGACACCTCAAAAGAAACCTAAACTCAGATGTAACATTTCTGTCATGCAGGAGCACATGCCCACTTTTCTGTTCAACGGCTACGAGGACCTGGACACATTCAAGTTATTAGAAGAGGATGACCTAGATGAGCTGAACATTAGAGATCCTCAGCACAGAGCCGTGCTGCTCACCGCTGTAGAGCTGTTACAGGAGTACGACAGTAAGTAGACTCAGAAAAAACAATCACACCTGGCTGTATAGAAGATGTATCATATCTGTATTTTGATGCGGGTTGAAGACCTGGAATTAAGATCCTGGTGTTTACTGGAAATTCTAACCTAAATCTACTCCCTTTCCTTGAAAGATTATTTGCAGGAACCCATGAATGCGTCTCTATGCGGCTGTATATTTGCATACTGAAGACTGTCATATTTACTCAAACAAGTTGCCAACTTCAAGCTTGCAGCATGCACATGCTTGAAGTTGTCATTCCTAAGTACTAAAGTACAGTTTATTTTCCCCAATAACCTTTCTTCAGCATACAGTTCAGCTGTGTGCAAAACCTTTAAAGTAGGTGCAAACAAAAATCAACTAAACTTCAAAATCAAATAAAACTTAATTTATGGTGAAAAATATCGGAGAAACTAGTGATATATTTTTATGAAGTGATAATTTTTAAATGGGTTACCTCTTTGGCTTTGAGGTTGAGACATCGTCAACCATGAGCTGCTGCTCTCCACGGTCTTCCCACCAGCGCTATCTAAAAAAAACAAAAACATTTTACAATCATGGAATAACATTCAACTCTTATTTGGATGATGCTGCTATTTTTTGTGCGTCCTTGTATTTTCAGGCAGCAGCGATCCAGAGCGCAGCGGCCTGTCGGGCTCCCAGGAGAAGCTGCTGAACGAGGGTCAGGGCCTGGTGGGAGACTCCCCGCGAGACTCCGGGTGCTACGAGAGCAATGAGAACCTGGAGAATGGTAATGATAGCTTTGCGTAGTCTAGACCACTGAGATCCAAGGCTAAGACCTAGTCTTGGTCTAGTCTAGCTCCACTGTAGTGCCACAGCCACTCCTTCGCCTTTTTCCTCTGTGGGTTTCCGCCTCTGCTCCATCTCTCGCCATGCTTCTGCAACACCTCGCCCGTCTCACTCCCTGGACCAGCGCCTGCCAATCAAACAGCTCCTTTTGCTACCATATCTTCACCCAAACCTCACCTTTCCTCTCTAGTATGGGTGCTCTAGAGAAAGAACCCCTTATCACCTCATACTCCATAAAATGTAACTATTCTTTTACTCCCCTTTCTTCACCACTCTTTCCATCCTATAGGCATTCTGTATCATCAGTGGCAAAGTCCAATTGTAACTGAGAGGGAGCCAGGTCCAAGACCACTAAGCCTAGTCCACCCCACAATGCTGGGAGCTCAGAGGGAGAGATCCTCCCCAATGCACAGAACTTTTCTGATGAGAACAAACTCTCTGCCCAGTCATGGACTCAGATTTTCACCTCTTCCGCCTGTGGATGCGAGGCTGGTAAAAGGAGGATACCGTGAGGATGATTATGGGCTCAGAGAGTATTTCTGTTAAGTGTTTTTAATACAGTAAAAGAGCCTGCAGAGTAGCATGTCGATAAGTTTCTTTTGCAGTGGTGATTTTATAGGCTGAAAAGTAAAAATATATATATATATTTTAGTCAGGTAACCGATCACAGCGGCCATTTACATAATGTCTTCATGCCATTTCAATTTGTCACGTTCCTTGTGTTTACAGTGACCATGTTGCACAAACAATCGTACAGTATGTGCCTAAAAAATGGCTGAAAATATTTAGTATACATAATATAGATTGTAAGATAGTTCTGGTTATAAAAGTTTATTGAGGTCTTATTTGTGAAATTTCTTTTTCTTTATTTTTGAAACCGCTCTATCCTCATGCATAAGAGTGTATGCTTTCTTTCTTTCACACAGAACATGCTTTTTAACAGCTCCATAACTCATAAATCACTGCTCTGTCAAACCTTGTCTTCTTTCTGTATCTGTTGGGATCCAGTGTAACCGATGGGCTTCCTTTTTATGTGTGTATGTGTCATGCAGGTTTTAACAGTAAAGTGTGCAATCTGCCATAGTAGAGATTTAAGTTGTGGAATAAAAGCCACTTCTTTTAAAAAAAAAAAAACTAGACTGGTGCTGCTTGCTTGATTTTTATTTTTTTTCCGGTCTGTTTTTTTCTTCCATGCCTCTAAATGCTGTTCACAAACCAGCTGCATAACATTTAGTAAACATTCTGCATTTCTTCTTGCAGTTTCAGAGTTCCACAGTTCTCCTACCTGTACAACCTCATAAAATCATTAATGTATTACTGTATATAATATTTATAAGTCTAGAGAATTGGCAAAGGAATTGATTTAAATAATAGAAGGTAATTTAAAAATCATAACGCAGACTATGTCGTTCAAACTTTCTCCTTTTGGGGGAAAAAGTCACTAGAGCTCTGAATGTATGCTCTTTAAATCAAATGATCTTCCTTTAACATACATGTGTCTGATAAGTTTTTCTGTAACTAGATGTAGTAATTCTTCCACATGTCATCACATTACTTCTGTAATCTATCAACTTTCACTCATTATTTTCATATGCATCCATAACGTGGTGCTCAGTTTAGTAAAAGGTGGGTAATGATGACATTTAGTCAGTGATCACCATAATGCAAAAAAAAAAATGAATGAGTGACTCGCAGCTTTAGGTTTTATTTAAGAACATGATATTTCATGTGTCTTAAACAAGTATATTATTTCCCATATTTTAATATAAACAATTAATTTAATAGATAGAATTTTAACATAACTTGCCACTAATGATGTTGCTATACAATCCATGAATCTACCAAATGCTCCTGATTTGACGTCTCAAACTTAAAAAGGTAATTTAAGTAAAGCTAGTCTGTATTGGAACTGTTAAGAAATTACATTTATCATAACCAATTTTGCCTAATTGGCCAATTGGTTTAACTTTTTTGACATTTCTGGGAACCGTTGAGATATTACGTCATTCCATCAATTGAACTTCTTTCTGTCATCCCACCATTTTAACTCTTTGGCAAGCCATACTACGTGGCACCCATCCATTTCATCCATCCAGTTTGCTCTGTAAGCCAGAGGATAGATGGTAAGTTGCTTCAGCCTTTTGTTCCAAAGTTTCTGAACTATCTCATTCAGATATTTTATTTTGGGACTGCTGCTATGACAACAAATCAGCCAGTTTGGTCATGAGTCAAAAAGCTTATCTTATCCCAGTGGCACTCCACTCCGGCTTTATAAACACTTCTCTGCTTTTGACTGGTTTATAGATAAGCCTTAAACAAGAAGGATGTAATGCTTATATTAGTAGATTTAAAGTAGTTATAAATAAATAGTCTGGACAAAAGGCAGCAAAATACAGTAATGCGGAGTCGTATTTATTATTAACATGGATCTGATTTTTAGCTGAGGACCCACTCCCTGTTAGCAGTTTCAGAAAAAAGGATGAGATTTTGTTGCACTTAAACGTGTCTCAGAGAGGATGAATCTTTTCATTTTGCAGGTAAAAGCAGAAAGGCTTCCCGTTCCACTCGTTCCTCAGCAGGCCTCCAGTCTCCAGACTACCCCACGCTGCCCATGACCCTTTCAACAGAGGCTCTGCAGCAGAACAGCAAGAACCAGCGCACAAAGTTCCCAAAAAGTTTCTTCATCAAACCCTCCCTGAAGGGCTTCAACCTGTTAGGGCTGCGCAAAGCCCAAAGACGGTCTCCCATCCCGTCTAGCCGCAGCTGTGAGGACCTGGATGGGTCCCCACAGCCCAGTGGACCCTGGAAACGCTCCCACTCTCTGGGGGATCTGCACTGGGAGCAGAACTTTGATCAGAAGGATCTGGGTGTGGAGCTTAAACTCACTAAGGAAGCACCCAAATCAGGCAGTAGCCCCACCAAGGTCTGTAGAGAGGGTTCCCCAGCTCACAATGGGACTCCAACAGTAAGCCCAAAAAGAAGGTCCAACAGACCACCTGTGCCCTCCCAACTGCCTCTTCGCCCCCCTTGTCCCACAACCCAGTCCCCCAACCCGCCAGAGCTCCTCTCCAGTCCTACTCCAAGTCCCACCGATTCTAATGCAAGTGGGGAGAGGGTTATGCGGACTCACCCCAAAAAGCCTCCAGTCCCTCCTCCTGTTCCTGCCAAGAAGTCTAAGGAAAGACTAGCCAACGGCCTGCGTCACCCCCCTCTCTCCCTGCCTTCCTCGCCATCACCCACTCCCTCCCCTACCCACTCCCTCACCCGTTCTCACCCCAGCAGCCCTATAATCCGCAGCCCCAGTTACGGTGCCCCAGCTCTGCCTGCCAAGACCCCAAGCACCCCTGCAAGCCCCTGTGCCACCTCATCCGCCTCATCCATGGGCGAGGAGTCAGGCACCCCACCAGCAGTGCAGCCTCCGTGGTTCTCAGATCTGGGGGGAAAGGTGGCTGTTGCGAGGAAGGCTTCACATGCCAAGATGAGTCCTGACCTGTTTACCCTCCTGGAGCAACGGCTGGAGGCTGAGGGTATCGATCTTACAGAGGAGCCCTACTCTGACAAGGTAAGCAGAGTATCATTAATCTAGACATGAGACAAGAAAAATCACCTCACATTTAGATTACAGATAGCATTTGGCATGACTTTTGGTTGTGTTGCAGATCGCTAAAAACACAGATGCACCATTTGTATTCAGTTGATACAACCTTGTACATTTATAACAGATGCTGGCAATATTCCAAAAACTTCCTTTAGTAATTCATCATTCTGAACTTTTTATACACGTTCATATGAGTTGTTGTGCGTTTAATTAAAAGAAGTATTGAGATGAGGTGAGGAATTCTATTAAAAACCACATCATATGAAGTCATATTTCCATGGTTAATGTGAACGTGGGGCTTCAAGACACCTCTGGGCTATACTTGTCTGGCGTCAGGCTCTTTTAGTTTAGCATCGTAACATGCCTTACTTAGCTTGGATCCAAATAACTCAGTCCAACAACACCAGTGACTTGCGTTGGAACTCATTTAGTTTAAAATTAAAAACCAATAGAGTCTTAAGTTTGTGCGTTTCTTTTTGTGTGCAGATGCCTTTTTGTGTGCAAGCACAATTGTGAGTGTTTGTGTGTGTATTCACAATAATAAATAAGTTGCCTGGAGCTGAGGGAAAGACTGTGGACTGAGCCTCCCTATGATGCGGTTCAGACTGTTAAGTTTATGGGCTGAATCTTACTGAAGGCAGACAGGGTTATAAAACCCTCTGCCACTCGCCAGACCCCAGGCTGGGCCCCTTTAACATGGTGGAGCCCCCGACGCTGGCAGGAAAACAACAAACACACAGAGGCATCAAGAGATGAGGTGAGAAATAGTGTGTTAGACCACAGCACAGCTCTGCTGGTTTTCTATTAGTCACAAGTGGGTTGGCAGGGACATGAGAGACGCGCGCTGCTTTAGTAGCAACATGGAGAGTGTGTGAGCCTGCACATAACTGCAGTCATTGTTTTTGTTTTTTAAATAGTAAAAAAACAAATTATAGTTCAGCTAATTGGTATCAAACATCACTACATTTTGAGCACCAACTTAAATGTGTCCGTAGCATTGAGCATCTAAAACTCCTCCTTTATTTCCTCCTTTATAAGATATTTGCTGATATAAATCAGGAGATCATCAGACTTAGGGGTTAGAATTTTTTTTTTTTTATTTCTAAAACTAAGCTATTAAAAAAGTACCATTGGGATAAAGATATAGAATCTCGGATATCCTATTGGCACAGATGTTAGGGGATTTCAAACGATATCCAGCCCTAGGCATGATAAAAGAGAATAAAATCAAATTAGTGCAGGCTTGAACAAAGTTAATTGTTGGCTGCCTAAAGGCATCTGGACCCGTCTAATCCTGGCAACGCAAAGGGTAGGCTTGTATGACCTGCTCTCCATCCCTTTTTCCGGAGACATTAGTTCCTCCATCCACCCACCCTTTGATCCTCAAAAGACCTCCGGTCCAGTTTGGCCAACCAAAACCAGTTCCTTGCTGGAAACCTGCCATTGCTCCAGGTGTCTATACAAAGAAAGAGAACAAAAAAAACATGTTCTAAAAGTTCAGCAGAGCTTTCTGCCTGTTTCCATCACTCACATAGTCACTGCTCATAAAATTGTTATTGTTTTTCTCTTCTCTCATCCTAATCTGTATACTTTCATTTGTGCAAACAAAACAAGATACAACTCCCTGTTAATAGCAAAACATGATCCAGCTGTACTTTCAGTGTCTTTGAAAATAAGAATTATCTGTGATGTACTGTATAGGAGCCAGAACAAAAACAGACCTCAGCTTAATTATAGTGTCTATTCTAGTGTGTTTGTCTTCATATTTCTCTGACTCCCTTAAGAATTGTGCTCATTACCTCGCCAGAAGATGTTCTTAGAGAAGTAATTTGACATAAATGTATGAACAACAAGGTCTCTGTCTTCATAATGACCGTAATAAGTCAAAATGCTCCTTTATGTCAGCCTTCTTCATGTTGCCTGTCAGCTTCTCACTGGTTGTCTATCCACTGCTTTCTGACACATCAACATGTCTGACATGTTGTCCTCTTCTTTGAAAACACAGATTTATGTTTGTGGTTTAATTGTATTCATCTTTAAATGTAGTCACGTCTAATTTCTCGTTCTCCTCCCTTCTCTCCTCCAGCATGGCCGCTGTGGCATCCCCCAGCCGCTGGTGCAGCGTTACTCCGAGGACTTGGCGCAGCCCGTCAAGGATGTGGCCTCCACCATGGACCAGCTTCGAGTCAAAGAGCTGCGTAAACAACACCGCATGGCTGTAAGGCAACAACACTAATTTTCCTGAGAACTTCAAAACAATGGAGACAATGTTTTGGAGTTATGGAGCTAGATACACGTTTAGTTGGGCTTTCCTAGAAAGTAACAATGCAGGCTGGAAAATATGCCAGTAATTTCCCTGCAAGGCTGGCGCCATGATTGAAGAGCTGTGATGGCTATGCTTGCTTAAATATTTAATTAAACACTTGGTGAATGTGTAGATATACTTATATAAAGGGACTTGTCAGTGTATTGTTGTTCTTAGTAGGCTAAAACTTGCTTAAGACTTAATGAAGTCTATTTTTACCCCATAGCTTTACGTGATTTGGCAAAAGAAAGCCAAAGTTGGCCGATTTTTTTTTTTTTTTTCAGTTTTTTTTTTTTTTCACTAATCCCTCTTTATATTCACTAATGTGACATCATCAGAGTAGCAAACAACAATGCCTTGTTTCCCCATTGTGTCACTCAGATTCCTTCTGGAGGTTTGACAGAGATGTGCCGGAAGCCTCTGCCCTCAGGGAACATCAGCACAGTCTCTGATTGGCTCACCTCCATCGGCCTGCCCATGTATGCCACATCTTTGGTGGCAGCGGGAGTCGACTCGCTGAGTCGTGTGGCCTTGTTAACAGAGAGCGGCGCGTGGGAAGCAGGGGTGCGGGATGAAAGACACGCCCGCCGGCTGGTCAGTGAGGCACGATTGGTCGGCTCGCACAGAGAGGTGCAGTCCTAACCATGAAGGTGGAGTCATATAAAGTAACAGGTATCAACTCACTGGTCAGCACCATCTCATTTAAACATGGTCAGTAGGAGGTCAAAGACAAATTGGCCACAGGACTCCACGATCACACGAATGACCACAGCACTACAGGGATTCCTGTCTTGCATGTGTCAAAAGACTTAAATTGAGCCACCCTGCTCTCTGATTTTCTCTCTTTATTACCCTTTTCTCAAATGTTTACGGCATTAAGGAGTTTCTCCTAACAGCCAAGACAAGATATCAGATGCCTTTTCTTTTCTGTGGGATGGCGTCCATTCTGAAGACACCCCCAAAGTCTTAAAATAAAGACTTGGATCTGCCTTGAAGGATGATAGCACACTCTTTTGTAGGATGGATGTTTTTTTAAATACAGAAAGGATGGTTTACTTCCTGCATATTTCATAAGTGCTTCATTTTCATCCTTTGTGTCAAGGCAACATTATCTGAGGGTCTGTTAAGGAAGTAGCTCGGCCAAAGTGATTTACTCCTCATTTAGCGTTTCATTCCCACTAATAGGTTCATAATGATGATTATAAGATTCACTTAACATCTGAACTAAATACACCAAACGATGAATAACTGGTGGTATTGAGATCACTTATTTTGTATCATGTTTCTGTATTATAGCATAACACATCTTCATTGTAAAATGATTTATGTTACATTTGTTTGCCTTTTGAATGTTGCAGCCTTATTTTGAGGCCAGCTCTCAGTCATTTCTAAGCTTAAACAGCTGACATCACACATTTATATTTCATATTATACTGTATGTCCTATTTCACTGCATATCTTGGATGCACACCCTGCACCGACATGAATATAAGTCTTACAGAAAGCTCTGTTTTACTCGAGTAATCACAATCCGCTTTCACAGCAACAAAGCATTCCCAGTGTATCAAGTACATTTTAATTTGCCTTACCATTATGAAAAAATAGCTTCATCATCAAATAGAACATATGTATAGTATTGACTATAGCACCAAGCTAACCTGTGCTAGAGGTGCAAGCATCTTTGTTCTGAATTTTTCTGAGAAAGAATTGAGATTTTATGAACACCCATACGCAACCAGATCATTTCAGCCATACACATGGATGTGGACCACAAAAAATGTCTGATGGATTGTGGTTTCTTTACTTGTGAAGCTCAGATGATAAAACCACAGGCACAACAGAGACGTTGTTCCATGTTTAACATTCCTGTTAAACACATTCACTGTACGTGTTCCATGCAGAGGGTTGTGGGACGAGGGAGGGAGGGGAAAATAGAAATGCTTCAAAGACACAGCTGACATATGGGCTGTCTACACTTTGGTTACAGTGTTGAGGAATTTGATTTATAGCTGGATAATGGGCTGTTTGGGGACTTTTAACACATTATACTGTAGCTATAATCAATGCGTGTCTGAAATTCTTAATTTGACTTTTCTCAAACACACAGAGGATAGATGGTAAGAACAGATATACTGTATCAGGTGAAAAGCTGACCTCCAAGGTCAGCATACACTATCCCACTAAATAGTAAATCAGGGAAACACTGTCGGGTCAGCCTGTTACAAAAACGTAACTTAAAAACAACTAGAAACTCATTGCTCTTTCATTTGCGCACTCACTGCATGAAATTGAGCTAACATTTGTGTTTTTCTAATAGTAAAGTCCTATCTTTCATCATCTGAACTGAAGACTTATTCCATGGAGTTCATATTTTTAAAAAAAATTGAGCAAGTGTTGTAAAATTAGAGGATGTATTTTTTTTCTTTTGCAGTGGGCACTTGATAGGTAGATGTTTGATGCCTTTTTTCTCTTCAATCAAAGTGGTGCTCTGAGAAAGCGAGGGTGGGGGTCATTATTAAAAAAGTAAAAGACCCAAGAAGTGTTTTGTAAAGAATGAAAATACTGACACTGTAAATGCACTTTAGAGGGTAAATCTAGCTGTTTTATTGGCGGAATTGGCTACATTTTGTTCACAGGTCCATTAATGGACATTTGTTGTCAGGTTTTGTAAAGGGTTTCAGTGGGTTATGCTGGTATTTTATTTTAGTATTGAGTTCCCAATGCCAAGTTTGATAACGATTCACAGGTTAACCTGTTCCGGTTACTCACTTCCAGTTTGTTTTTGCAGTCTTATAAAAATAAATTCTTAATTACATATATGAAATGCTTAGCAGAAGTTGCACATTCTGTATATGTAATTGATATTTAAATAACTTATTTTTTGCTTTTTTCATATCAACTGTAATAAGCTGTACTATATGAATAGCAATACCTTCCTGCATAATGCATATTGCTTTAGCCAGTGAGGAACCACAGTATGTAATGTAAAATATTTGTACAAAATATTTTATTTGGTTTTCATCTACCTAATGATTGTCCATACATATTTGCTTGTGTATTGAAACAACAAAAGTAATGTCCATAACTATTTGTCATTCTGAAATATAATAAAAACTGTTTCTTGCCATACACTGGCCTTCTCATTCTCTCTATACACACACACACACACACACACACACACACACACACACACACACACACACACACACACACACACACACACACACAATCTCTCTCTCAGTAATGGAAAGATGTGGGCATGACCTACTGGCTCTTTTCATCAATGTGGTTAACTGTGACACTGAACTTTGGCCTGTTGATAACTTTCCTAACATTTTTAAATTACAGCTTGGTCCAAAGGAAAAGTAGCAGACAACACTGCCCATACTGGGATGTGTACAGTCCAGTGACTCTGAATAACGATTCCTGTACTTACTATACTGTCAAAGGTTCAGTTGGAGCTCTGAAACCAATCAACTTAAAAACATTGTCTTGCTGTGTCTGGCTTGTAATGCCTAATTAAAAATGACTACACACATCTGCTCAAGACCAAGAGTTTGACTGGCCCTGTGGCTCTTGTTGCAGTGCAGCTGTTGTCAGTGAAGCCACACAAACGTTTTCCAATCTCATTCATGTCAAGAAGCCCCAAATAGGTGCACACCAGACTATGGACCCCTTATTCATAAAATGTCCCAAAAGATTGCAGCTGAGATTTTTACTTGCATAACGTTTGGCATTCATCTGAGTGGAAACAGACACAACTGAATAAGCATTTCCTTCAGGAAGAATAAGAACACAATCTTTTTAGCGTGTCTTCCTCGGCTAGTTGCTCGTACCTTTTTAAGAAAGTAGCCACTGTGCAATAATTGTCCTTCATGCAGCTGTAATGAGCAGTTAGCTTCCAGTTCACGACTCTGTCTTCCACAAATACAATTGCTCATCCAATTTAAAATGTCTCAGGAGTAAAAGCGGAGACCTTATTTTGCAATGAAGAATATCTGGCCCGCTTTTCTTCCTATTATTCTGAACCACTTTCCTCTGCAGCGTTTATGCATGGCTGGATTTGTGTCCGTATTCAATCTATGGTGAGAATCTGCAGTGGGGTCACAATATGATTATAAATCTTTCCTTTATATGACTGGATTGCATACTTCATCATGACGGCATGAATGAACAGACACAAAGTCACAGGAGGGTGAGAAAAGCCATTATGATGCCAAAGATTCCTTACCAATAAATTGTAATGAGTGTCATCGGTCCTTATAGGGAAATTATCTTGCCTTTTGTTTCCCTCCAGGGAGGTCTGCAGTCAAAGAAGTAGTTCCTCTGAAAGTTTGTCTTTTTGAAGTCTGACTGTAAAGTTTACTTTAGTGTTGGCTGCAAATCCAACTATATGAATGTGCAGCTCCCAGGGTTATTCACCCCTGCGCAGAAACCTATTAATTCTTATTTTGGTAGGGTAAACTTAATTAAGTGGCCTCTTAGTCCTAAGCGTACAGGCCTTGTTCAAATGTGCAATAGTCTTGCAGAAATGAAGTTAATTTCTCTCCATCTCCTCCTATTTTCCCAGTAATATTATTTACTCTAATGTGACTTTAGTATACACAACAACCTTGAGTAATCACATGTGGGTAGACATATTGTTGTACTGAGAATGTGAAATTTTACACACTGAGGAACAGCTAAAACCTGTATGACACATCTGGGCTTATAACCTTTTAAACATTGGAGTTTGTGTGTGCTTCCTCCAGGTGCTACATGTTTTTTCTACAGTCCAAAGAAAAGCTGACACACACCACCAGAAATGACTTGGTTTAAATCCCATGGGTGCCAGTAGTTCTGATTAGACTAAACCTGATTTACAGCTGTGACCTTCCTGACATCCTTACTGTTATTCAGTGTAATAAACTGCTGTGCTTCAGGGGAGATGAGGCTATAAACGCATAATGCATTCACACGTTTTGTGCCTAGCTTGCAAAATACAGTACTGTACTATTCACATTTCATTTACCTGTGGAAAAGCCAAGCCAATGGGCCCTCAACAGAATTGTTGTGCTCTGCTTTATTACCTTTTGTCTTTCAAGCCCAATTGTTTCTCACAGCCGTTGTTGCTCCCTTGACTACTGTAGCTGTCACCAGAGAGAGTGCATCAGCCTCTTGGTGTGGTAGTGTGTTAAATGACTGTTGTCGCCCCCTAAGTGCAGGTGTAGTCTAATGGTGGGTTCTAGCCCTGCTGTGGAAAGATGTATGGCTCAGTGTTAGGTCCTTACAGCTGGCCTAAGGGGAAAGAGAAAGTTTAAAACACACACACTCATACATAGGAAGTGAGCAGATACTTATTTCCCCAGCTTCTTTTCAACACACATCAAACATCTACCCCCTTGTACTAAAGTGGTGATAACACAGTTTGTTCCATTTTATGAATAATAACCACTTAGGGAATAGGTCACTGTGATGTTTCTATTAAGGATGAATGGTTTGTCTGTTAACTACAATAGACTTTTAGTATCATCATATTGTCAAAGATTTGTTAAAGCATAAAGCCACCGCTCTCGTATACCTGCTGAAATGAAAAATGTAAATTCACAGCTGGCTTAAAACTCTTCTGCTGGATGGTACAAATCGAACCCGTTTTTTTTTAATGCCCAAGGACTGCTTGTAAGCCCCCCCCTCTCTCTCCCCGAACACTGGGTGACGCTGTTTTACGCACTGCAAATCCAATCCAGTAAGAGGCGGAAGTTTTTCCTCTATTCCACGTTAAGTAATCTGACACCCAAAAGCCTCCAGAGCAGAAGGATGGACCCTTAACTCGACTGGAAGGACGGAAGGAAGGAGCCTCATCCAACGAGCGCAAGCGAGAGGGACCGAGCAGAAGCGAAACGCTGAGCGCAAAAAACAACCCCGTGGCTGCGGCAGCGGAGGAGAGCTGGGTCCCTGCGCGTCTCCATAATAACTGGCCGTCCGCCTCAAATGGTGTCACAGCGACAAGTTTCACTTTCCACATGCGGATGGATGACTTTCCACGGCGCTTTGTGAGGAGGAGATGATGAAGAATTTCAGCAGCAGTCCCCTTCACAGCAACAAACAGACTCCCAACCACGTTAGAGAGCGAAACAACAGAAAGTACAGCTTACTCTCTGCTATACCGTTGCGATTTTCCTTGCGAGGTTATGGTTTCTGCATGGCTTCGCTGTTCTTCTTCTGCTTCGGCTCCCTTTTTTACCAGCTGAACGGAGGACCCCCTAAAATCCTGCTGGACATTCGACAATATCTCGGTAAGAACTTTTCATTTTCCTCTGCTGGCTGAAGCGCGTCATCATCAAAGAGATTATTTTGAATAGAAGTTGCGCTGCTTGTCTAGACGCCCTGCTTTGATTAGACGTGTAAGGAAAAGTTCATCCAAAAAGAAAAGAGAGTTATTGAGGCTTTCACCTCTCATTCACCGGCGGGCAAAACTCTCCTGTATAAAAATCAACCGGATGCCACGGCGTCTCCTCGACCCCATTCACCTCAGAGGAGTTATCTTGATGTCCTCTCATCATTCACAATCTTGAAACCACCAAGGTGGCACTATGTGACGTTACTGTAGACTGACACACATTTTAGTAAAAGCGTGGATACTGACATTTCAGTGTGCACTATCTCTGATTTTAGAATAGTATATTCCTCCAGTTTCAGAAGGTTTCCCCCCAACTTTAAAATCCAACTAATTCAGACCAAAACCTGAGGAATGCGCTCCCCTTCGCACCATTCGAACATCAGTTCTGACTTGTCGGAGCGAGATTGGGATCTATTATGGTAACAAGAACTCAGCAACTGTAAAGATTCATACAGTATGTGTAGATGATGGCTGACATCTCTTCTTGTACAGCCAGCTGGTGCGCTCCAGCCACATCGCGCTCATTACGCATGACTGGTACCGCTGGAACAAGCGCAATAGTGTTCTAAAGACTGCTGGTGTTTAGAGACAGCCATGCGTGCTATGTCTTAGGCTTGTTGTTTCTCCAATTGATACAGTGAAAGCATGTGGAGTTGTTTGTTCTAAGATAGAGGTTGCCAGCTGTTTTCATATTAACTAGTAAGGTTCCCAATTTTAGATAGAATGCTCTGAAGGGAAAACTTTTAAATTACTTTTCCTTTAAATATGACTTGGCACTGCTGTTCCTATGCTGTACTGGGTGATAACTAGGAAAAAGTGGATAAGACCTATGACAAATGGCTACATATGCATGGGTCTGTTTCAGGATGAGATATGTCAAGTGTAAAAAAAGGAAGTTTGTGCTTGTTTGTTTATGTATGCTCTAGTGACTTAAGACTATCTGGTACTCTGATTTCTTATCAACATGTCTGTCACTGCTACAACTCAGGCTACAGCTGGGAAGTATGTGTTTGTGTGGTGAAAGGAGGTTGTGTTCCTACCTATTTCTCACAGAGGGCTTGAGGCCTTTATGACGTGATAAACATCTGGAACAGAATGAGAGCCACTCATCACGTCTGCCACTAATCCCGTGGGTCAGATTGGTTTCCTGTAGACACACACACACACACACATGCTTGCAAACTGCACCTGTCAAAAAATAATTTTGATTGGTCTTGTCTTGCAAAACATAAACACAGACATTTTCTATATGTAGTTTTTTTACAGCCAGTTTAAAAGCTTTACTTGGAGAGCGTTATATTTTCCTCTAAAATGCAACTTGATTGCCTGGGAAGCCTCTACATACACTACACACACTGAAACATTATCACTCACAGCATTATCACTCAAAAAATTATCACTCAAAGCCTAAATGTGATTTAGAAATTGCAGCAGTCGATGCAAGTACATATTTTTTTTAGGGTAGTTGCACAATGTGTGCACAGTCTGACATCTGTAATGTGTCTTATGCTTCAGGTTAAGTTATCAGCTGAGTGTCAAACACCTTATCACACAGGATGAAGCAGATGTGTGTACTATTAGCACAGACACACACAAACACGCACCAGCAAACAGACATAGCCAACTATATTATTTGCACCATCATAATCCACCAGTGCTCAAACACACGTGGATCATGAGGGCAAGGAATCCCTCTATTAGAAGATGAATGAGTGTCTGGGCCACCTGCATGATGTTATCTTTACTGCAGCTCTGCACAGAGACCCTGAGGGCCTGAGCCTTGTCAAACACACTGACTCCTCTATACTCTATCGACTTCAGGAGGCAGGATTTCTTATGTAACAGTGGCACAAACGCACTGTAGTACCTCTGCTGGGGTTTGGATGAGTAATCGTCTCTGCTCATTACGATGCTGGAGCAAATGCTTTGTTCCAGAATTGGATGGCTGCAATTTGAAAGATTTTACACTGTGTTGAAGTAATTCAATAGTCTGATTTCTGTAATGAAGTAATACATTTTTCAAGGTTTTAAAGTTGGATTTATTGGGCTAGTTATTGTGGTGGATTCTAAAATGGTGTGTCAGATGTGGTCTTGAGCGCTTAAAGGAGAGAATCAAGAAATCTGGCAGGAAGGTGGAGAGCTTGCTGTGCAGAATATTCTTATGATTTGGTGGCTATATGGCTTCGTATGGAGGAATGTAATTTTGGCAAAGATCCTAATGTTCCACAGTTTTTCTCTGTCCCCCTCACCCCTGTCAATTACATACACACTCTCTCAGTCTACAATCTACTTTTTCTGTCTCGGTGTCATAGATCGATGAGTGGAACAGCTTGCCAGGTGAGGCAGGAACTGAAGGCAAACTCCAGCAAACTGTGTAGGGGAAACTCCTTACCCCACCACCTGGAATGAATGAGAAAATAAAGAGGATATTCAGCATTAATAATTCTCCAATGTATGTATACTGTATGCGTGTGATGGGCAGGCTAGCAGCCTCTTATAAGCATCCAGTGATTAGCTGATTTATTTAGCTTAAGCTGACTTATGTTATGCTTTTGGCTGCACTGTGCCAAGGTGAGGATTCCTGGTGGGGTAAGTGAATGTGGGTGTGTATGGGAAAGAGAGTAGTAGATTGATTTTGTGCAAGTGTGTGTGGGTTTCTCTCAGTCAGACGCACTGTAGAGGGAACAGACCCTGTTTTGTTTGGGCCAGCGGTGAGGTTGGTGTTTGAGGGTGTCACTCAACATATAGCTGCAGAAACTAAAACGTGCAGATCTTTAGACGTAGGTCAACAGCCTGACATGGACTCTCACTCACACTTTCTTAATCTCTCTCTCTCTCTCTCTCTCTCTCTCTCTCTCTCTCTCTCTCTCTCTCACACACACACACACATACACAAACACACACACACACACACACACTGAGATATTACCTCGACCAATCCAGCTACTTAAAAAAAAAGCCTGATGGGTCTGTCTTGCAAAGGTGCGTGTGTGTGTGTGTGTGTGTGTGTGTGTGTGTGTTCTCCACGTGTGAATGCACAATCACACCTGACTGTGTAGCAGTGATTCCCCTAGACATTTGACTTGGCTGGAAGGTCTCTGACTGAAACATGATTAAATTATTGTATTAAATATTAGCTTGTTTCACCGCTGTAGGCCACCCCAACTATCACAGGTCAAGGAAACACCAGTGTGGAGCTGAATGACTGTATTAAGTGATTAGCAGTCAGTTTTGGAAGCTTTTTATAGAAGCAACTATCTCCATTTCTGGTTAAAATGCAGAATAGAACAGACATATGAGAGAAAATATGACAGGATTTAGCCAAGACTGGACCCTGCCAGAGTTTGAAGGTTGCTGGCTCTCTCTCTTTTCACACACACACACAACATATATCTCTGCAGTGACATTTCAAATACTAGTTGATTCTCAGTATTGTCAGGGAATGTGAACGCGCTGATGGGAAAATTACTTTTGCTGCTCTTTGATATTGCACACCATCGTCTTGTAGCTCCCTGGAGCCAAGAGAGCAAAACAGAGAGAAGGATCTTTCAGGATTAGCCAGCATACATGGCGCACTGAATCCTTCCAGGGGAACAAATGTAATGTACTTTTAGGACTCTTAAGAACACAGGTCTTCCTCTGTGTTTGTGTGTTCTCTATCCCCTACCATAAATCATAAATGCTGAACAAAATTGGTGCGTCTCTCACAAAAAAATCGCTCTGCTTCTCAAAAGAACCCTGTAACCTTATAACACTCACACACATTAATTGAACTTGCCAGCAAAGTGGTGGAGTTGTAGACTGCAGGGCGGTGTTAGGGATTAGACAGGTATGTGTGGACACAGAAGAAGCTTCAGGAAATCTCTCCTCCCCCCAGTTTCTGTCTAATTAACAGCAATGCTGGCCAGGAAGTGGGTGAAAGCAAACTGTTTAAGTGAATTCAAATAAAGTTTGGTTTGGCTGGTGACCACTTGGTAGAAGTAGCGCTAGTTAATAAACTTTACATGTATATAAAGAGTAAGAGAGAGAAGATGGAGAGGGAAAGTGAAAGGTTGCCTGCTGTGAGAAAGCCGAGAAACCTCCAGGTCAGTGTGGACAATACTGACACAGCACGCCTAACTCATGCTGTACCTGACTTCTGACAGACAGACTCAAACATACAGGCAATACAAACATACAGTTAGTGATACTTTGCTGATTGGATAAAGACACCATTAGACACTTATTGGGCCATTAATATCATTAATACAAATGTACATGTTGTGCAGATGAGCTTGAATAATACACACAACTTTCTTTTAAAAATCTCATCAAAATCCTATAGTTCTGAAATATGTCACGTTGAATGTGTAAAATAATCATATCTTTAGTGCTGATGCAGTCATGAAAACCACACATCATTATCTTTAATGAAACCTTTAATATTGTCAAGGGTGGAAAAACTACATAGCAAGTTGTGTGCAGGAAATGTAAACATAAAATCATCTGTTATCAAATTAATAGTATAATAAATAGTTATTTCAAATTAGGATATTAGGACATGCAGGCGTTGTCTATCATCCTTTAGGGAAAGATCACAATTGTAATCACAAGGAGAGAATGGTACTATTTACTTTTCCAGACAAACCTGTTCCACTTACCTCAAGTTTAACCTGCTGCCCTTCTTTTCCTAAATCTTATCAAAACACAAGTACATACATATTTTGTACATGTGCATGCAGATGTGCATACTGTAGTAAGGAAACTGACACAAAAACTATACGGATGCAAAAGAGCTTTATTAAGCGATCCAGCCATGTAAGTATGATTTTTGGAGCAAACTCACCACTCCATTCACACCCGTACGCCCGTATCCTGTTAGAGGATATTAAAAATGAGGTCTTTATTTTGTTTAGTCATATTTCGTTCTTCAAACTGACAAATGTAGTGCACAGACTCTTGGACCAAAGTGACAGAATCCATGCTTTAAGGCAATATACCAAAGTGTCAAATAAAATGTAAATAAGGCCAGTCTCGGTCAAGCTGTCACTCATTTTAAAATGACTAACAGGGTTGCCAGGTGTGTACCAGTTAGACTGTGGGGTGAAGTTGGTCATGTGGAAAAATACTTCAACTGCTTATTTATTCCCTCACTCCTTTTCATTTTTGTTATTTACATGTGCAATGTTTAAGATAATCTCACATAAGTTAGGAGGTGAAGATAGAATAATATTTTGTATCCATCCAACACCTCCAGCTGACAAGGTTCATATAGAAGGTGAAGGCATGACAACTTCGGCTACTTCCTTTATATTCCCTCCTCCTACAGTATGTTAATCCTCATGGAAGTGTTGAGGAAAAATAAGCATTACCTCTGACAGACACCAAAACAACTTCTAACTGGCGTCACATCCAGTCTAAATGCCTAAACAATCATACGGCTTGTAATTCCCTCTGGGTTGGTAAAACAAGCAGTCCTCCCTGCTGAGCAGAGGCTAGCCACGCTCTGTTTATTTATCTGCTTTCTAACGTGCATGCCAGCTTGTTAATTGGCTTTAGGGGTCAATAAAGGGATAACTGTTTTTACTTCAATGGAAACCAAAGAAAGAGTGACTCAGATTTTAATAAGATTTAAAACAAAAGAAAATGTCATTAATATGTTATGGTTGTTATAAGCACTTGGTTCTGCATGTGGTTAATGGATTAGCATATTTTCTTTTTAATTAGTTATAATAAATGACGATCCTTTGCACTCCTTATTTTCTGGGTTTTTACAATATGAAATCATTTGGGAAAATAACTTCATGTTGACCTTGTGTGATTACATAATACAAGCAATTAGCATTACCAATTAGCATCTCCATGCCTGAGAGGCTGCTATTGCCCTCTCCAGAGAGACTGGCAAACACTAAAACAACACAGGGTAATTATCCTCCATTAGTGCATTTGTTTTCACCACACGAAAAGAGAGCAGATTGGAAAAAAATGACCAACGTGCCAACGCTGTTAAATTGCAACTGTTGCTCCAGGCTTGCTGAGCAATGATGGTTATAACCCAAGAGAAATCTTAGATACATTTGTGGCCAATGGTTTGTGACTAAACTTGTGTGCTGTGCCACTGTGTGTGCCTCTGCTTTTGACAAATGACTACAAAGGATTGATTAAGACATATACATAGTGGCCATAGAAGCTCTTGTTCTACAAAGTTGGGATGTATTCGGTTGAATACACAATAGTTGACTTTTTTTTTAAGATTATTTTTTGGTCATTTTAGGCCTTTATTATATAGGACAGCTGAAGATGTGAAAGGGGAGAGAGAGGGGGAATGACATGCAGCAAAGGGCCGCAAGTCAGTGTTGAACCTGCGGCCGCTGCGACAAGGACTAAGCCTTTGTACATGGGGCGTTCTACCAGGTGATAATATTTGATCTTAAGAGCTGCTTGTAGGTGTCTTTTTTAAACTTTGGAGTGAGACAGGAGAGATGTTTAATGCAAAGATGTAAGCATGGTAACAATCTTATCAGTGTTTGCCAAGAAAGCGAGGAAGTGTATTCCCAAAATGACAAACTATTTCTTTTAAAAGCTTTTATAGCCCAACTTTATGATATAAAAGTGAAGTATGATGTTCCACACAACTCGAAGCTTTAGTCTATTAATTTCAGCCTTTTGTACTCCATATAACCACACATTATACATCCGCTCAGAAGGGGGTTGCTTTTAGGAACTTTTTGCTGTTTTTAAGGGGTTGCCAAGACACTGATGATGACTGGTTGTGGTGACTTTTATGTTTGCTCCTGTGGTGGTGCGTGAATGGCTATGTGGCTCGAGGGCCCACAGCCACTGGGTGGTACCCGGGCTGATGCTTGTAAGAAGGCGACTACGTATATCCCATAATTTAAAAGATCGGTGCCAGGATAAATAGAGGTCCTACGAGAAAATTAGGTTTCCGCTTACAACATGTAAACGTAATGCCCCAGCTTTAATCAGTTCGTCCAGAAGGAACCAGACCTCTAATCTGAATCCAGGTCCTTTCATGACGGAATTAGAAACAGAATAATTGAAGTCTGCTTTGTGAGTGCTGTTGATTTTTGGATCATTTTTGCCCTTCCTCATATCTCTGTGCCCTGGTGTTTTTAGCCTATTTAGGAAGTTTACTTGGGCAAAGCACTCTGCATTCCTGTGTTTATTGCCACAGAACACCCAACATGCTGAGCTCTTGTTTCTGTTGCATTGGCCACATATACACTTGTCATCAAACAGCACGTCTGTGTGGTCACTGAAGTCAAGCAATTATTTTCCAATTTGATTCAACAACTCTAGTCTGACTTTTTCATCAGAGTCCAGGGTGGCAAACCAACACCCTAAAGCCAAGTAATTGGACGTTGTGGGACTTGTTAAGAAGAAACATGCTGCCCGGTGGTCAGTGACATAACTTGTTCAAGGAACTCTGCCTATCTTTATTCTGAGTGAGTTTACCACATCTCTGTCTGCTAGCCTCATTTCATGGCAATGAAAAAAATATATAGTGGTTTAAAATAGCAGCTTTAAATATACAGCAGGGCAGATAGAGCGGCAATGCCCAACCCATGTTGTTAAAACCACTGTGCTGGTTTGGGGAAATGTATTGCCTTGCACTTTAAAGTTTTATATAGCCCATTCCTTTTTGGGTTCCGCTGAGTAGAATGAGAAAGCCAGTTTTTCGGTTTTTCTAGAAACTAACTAAACTAAATTTATTAGAGTATATCATAATTCTAAAGCAACTATAATGAATATTTAGGGCTGGGCGATATGGAGAAAATCAGATATCACGATATTCTTGACCAAATACCTCAATATTGATATTGTGGCGATATTCTAGGGTTGACAATTGGGGCTTTAACAAAATACAGTATCTTCACACTTAGATTTTAGATAAATAATCAGTAATGTGGACATAATGTCTAAGTGGGAAAAAGGCAAATCATAGAACAGCTAGAACAGTCTGGTATGTTCAGAAAAGTACATCAGTTTACTTTAATGCAGCCTTTAAAACCAGGAAAAAACAACACTTATGTCATATCACGATATTATGATATCCAAAATCTAAGATGGTATCTAGTCTCATATCACCATATTGATATAATATTGATATATTGCCCAGCCCTATTAATATTTTTATGTGAAAGGATCACTTGTAGTGATGAACCCAGAGACAGTTACTGTATCATCTGACTGTGTAGTTCAACTCAGTTCTACCTGAGCGTTTAGCTTGTTTTAACTCACAGTTTTCTGGCTCACAACTTTACTGTTTTGGTTCACTCTCACCGCTCTCATAACAGCCCTGTCTTCTAAAATCTAAGTCCGCATAGGAAGAGGGTTCGGTTGGATAGATGGGTCAAACAAACACAGGACTTTCACCCAGGAGACCTCTGTTTGTGTCCCGTCTGAAACCAAAAAATTACGTAACATTTTAACCCAAAATCATCTTTTTTAAACCTAACCAAATAGTTTTGTTTCAATTCACAACTTTAACCAGGTGTTTAAAACAGTGACGGTTTCACAATGTGTGCCGGTAGCTGGAAAATACATTTCCCCCGAAACGTAATTGAGAATGCAGTTTTCGTTGTAGGGGAATGTAACTTTTAGGAGACTTTGTTGAGCGGTTGTTGTATCCAGATGCAGTAGACAGCTCTTTTCAGCAAAAAGTTCTGATAAACCCGCTGTATGCTAGCTACTGCACCAAATGCTACTGTAAATGCTCCATCTAACCATGGTGCATTTTAATTTACTCTGCTGTCTTAATTCATTAAATACTAGCTTTTGCTTTTAATTGTAGAAGTCAACAGCTTGCAAGGTTTCTTAATGTTATTTTGTCAGACACCAGGACTGAGGCACAAGGGCAATGTCAAGTGTATGGTTTTCAAAGACATCAGAAGTTGCCTTTACCCAAACACAGATTATCATTTTCTCCAGCTGTTAGCCTTTATGATTATGTGGGTCTTTCATCTGCTTTGCACAGGCCTGTTTGCTCAAAAAGCACTGAACATAAAATTTGAAAGACCACTTTATCGTGTGGGATTTTGCTTACACTTATTGGTATGTACATGCATAAAACAATTAGATGCCTTAACCTAGTTGGTCTCAGATGAAAACAGAACTGGACTCTGATTAAGTAAAGACCATTAGACTCAAAGACTCACATTCATGCTCTTTCAGCTTTCATAAAAGCTGAAATAGTTTCATTCATAATGCTTCAAGAAATGACTTTTTACATTCCATTTCATTGCAACATTTTCCTTTGTTTAGTCTCAGAGCTGGTTTATGTTTTACACTCCAACTTTAGTTATTTTAAAAGAAACACTCTTCCCACACGCTTAAAAGAATGCATTTATTTTTGTTTAGAGAAAGATAGTTTTTACAGAGCCACTTCACATATCTAAAGGCCAAGCTAAATAAAGAGGGAAGCTAGAAATATGTCTTGTAACCCCTCCCACCCACCCTGTACAACAAAGCCTTATGCAACAGGTCTTTATTTCTGCCTGTCACTCAAAAAGTCAGTAGTACCTGTCTACTTCAGGCTACTGTCTCAGTTACTTTAAAATGACAGCCTGTAGGGGAATATGGCTGGCTTAGTTATTGTTATCATTTTGCTACTCGCAGACACCAGAGACAATAGAGAGCAATATGTTAACACTGACAGGGTTTGGATGTGAATCTGCAAAAAGTGTGTACTCTGCTGCTAACTTTCCATAATGTGATCCATAGTCTCAATTTTAAAGAGCCTTTATAGTCAAATGTGATATAGATGAATGCAAGTTTTCTTACTTTTTCCTTCTCTTTTACTAACTTTATGACTAAATAATGAGATATTTCATTCATGTCTGGGCTGAGATAGATTAATGTATTGATGGCAAAAGGAGGGGGTGGACGATCTTCAGGACGGCCTGAAAAGCATTTTTGAAATGTTCAGATGGAATGTGGTCGTCCCGCGTGGAAAGCAAACCTCACTTCGGCCAAATCTCACACCTTTGTATCAAAATGTGCTCTCCTCCTCTGAAACCCACCTTTGTCTCCCACCACTTCTCTCTCTGTCTTTCTTATCATCTCTTTTTTTTTTTTTTTTTTTTTTTTTTTTTTTACGCTTACACACTTTTCCCTTAACACCTGTCTCTCATGTGTAGACAGCAGTGACTGACGGCACATCATACCCACCCTAAAATAAAAATGAGGGTTAGTGCTAAAATCCACATCCTGCCATCGCCTGTCACACTTAAACACATGAACTCTTCAATATCCAGTTTTGGTTCTTCGTGTTTACCCTCCAAACAGCAGATGCTTGGACTGCTAAAGCCGCAACCGAGACATACTGTAGTGCTGCAGTTCTAAGCGGCAACCATAACCCTGTACAAATGTTCAGGTCTGTTGGCGAAATCACATTTTCCAGATTTTTTGAAGAGACATCTTGAGTAAAAGCAATACAGTCCAAAGTTAACAAAGGCTTTATCCAAAGACACACAAACACCCAGCTTCCAAGAAGTTGTTCTTTTCCCCGTCCAGTTTAAGATGGGAAAGATTCTCGGCAGGGGGATTGGTTCCCCAAAAGAGTCAGCGGGTGTGGTCAGTGGTGTTAATTACAGGGTTGGAGAGTGATGGGTTGCATTTGCCTGGTGTGTGTGTTGAAAGAGAAGGTGATGGACTGAAATTTAAACGTTTCACCTAAGTTACTTTTGGAGCAACCAGAGAGGTTCAGGAATGTAACAATAAACTAGTATCTCCTCAGACTTTAACAAGAGGTCAAAGGTTATGTTACGTCCTCAGATAAACACAACTTGAGGTTAAATGGGTAACTCTATAGTTTGTGTCTGACTCTAAAAAACACAGTGTTTCTACGCCCCTTGAAAAGCCATCAGCTGTTTGGACTGGTCCACTGACCCAGATCCTGGTTGTGTAGTGTTTCCACTGGCCTGGCCCGGAGCAACTTGCCTGCCTCTTGGCCCACTGGCACCTTCTTGCTGCACCAGTCTGGCTGGGACTGGGCTGAATTTGTGCCAGTTGGACCTACCTGTCCTGTAAATCCACCCATCACTGCTGAAAGCTGTTCTAATTCTTTACCACAAATTCTCACCCTAAGAGTTGCCACGCTCTCTTCCAATGTTTACCCAGCCTCCCTTTTCTTTTTCACCGTCTCCCTCCCTCTTTTTCCATTCCCATCTGTTCCTTTGCCACTTTCTCCCTCTACATCGTCCTGCCTTGTATCTCTCCTCCTTGTGTTTCCTTTTCTGGAAGTCTGCAAAAAAACGTTCAAGTAACATTCTTTCCTGGAGAGCAAACTGAGCGAACATACGCAGCCTTCATGTCCACACTGCAGTGGATGTGTATGACACACACACACACACACACACACACACACACACACACACACACACACACACACACACACACACACACACAGCCATGCCACTGGGTGCATTGGCTGTGTAGTATGCCAGCTGGAACGTGTGTGTCTCTAATCACTACATGCAGTTCCATTACATACTCAACCGCAGGATCTCAAAACCACTGTCTCTCTGAGCTTCCCTGTATCTTCCTCCACCCATTAGCGTGCCCATTCATGTGCATGTGTTTATTGTTTATGCGTTTTATCTGTGAGACGGAGTTTGCTGACCGATCTGTAAACAAGCATCACCACGTCAGTGATTCCAAGTGTGCACATCACGTGTGCTGATTGCAGTCCATTAAAACTTACTGTAAATGATGATGCCAAGACATACTTGACAGATTTATACAATCTGTTGGTGTAAATTGCTGCTCTTTCACTGTCTGAGGGAAAAGATTAACTTTAGTTTATGTCTGTTTGTGATTTTTGCTTTAGGGAACACGTAGTTGAGTACAATCTCAAAATACAATAAAAGAAGAGATACAAGATCACAGTCTTTGAGGATAAACAGCAAGCATTAGTGTCCATTTCCATCAGCCAGTCGGTTTATTTGTATTTGTCCTTCTTAACTGTCTTTGCTCTTCATAGTCGCTCTAAAAACAAAAAAAGTCTCTTAAGGACAGCTTACCACAAAACTGGAAACCATCATCATCTATCTTCCTTATGCATGTGTCTTCGAGCCTCTGCCCTTGACTCTAAAACTTAAACAACAAAACAAGTATTCTCTCCTGTTCTCGTACAGTATGTTTCATAACACGTTGTTGTGCGCGTCTTGGCTCTAGCATGTAGCTAAGTGTCGGCTTGTCTATAATTAGCCGCTCTGTTGTAATGAGGTGTTTCTGAAGAGCTAAAGGGAACCGCTGACCACCAGCTAGCGTAGCGTAGCCCACATTGCTAAATTAAAGAGAGCCTCAACCTTCAAGGCCACGCTCAGCTGGAGCCTGCACTCACAGACGGCAGCCAAGTGCATTTTAGTGAGTAGTAAACATTCAAACCATTCAGAAAGAAATCAGTACATTTTGTTTATTTCTGGTGTTATGATGCACCATGTTGGATTTATATGCCTGGTGTTTCCTTTTGGTGTAGTTAAACAAAAGAAACCCAGTGCTGAAATCCAGCTACAATGCCCACAGTTGATTGCCCGTATATAGCAGCATGTGGACATGATAATTTGAAAGCGAGCCATTGTTAATTTAAAATGAATTATATTTGCTTCACAAAACAAAAATGTAGCTCAGTTACTCAATGGTAAAAGAAGTATTCAGATCCTTCACAGTACTTGGATGAGAGTAGCAATAAGACAATCCAAAAATACTGCATTCTCTACGTAAATGTCCTGAAAAGTAGAACATAAGTAGTATCTGCAAAATGTACTTCATTATCAAAAATAAATCTACTCGTTATGGAGCATGGTTTCTTTAAGAGTGATATCATGATATATGCTGGATTTTATTGCTGTATGTTGGGGTACAGCTGCTTTATACACTAATCTGTTTTTTTTAATCTACCGTATAACAATGTATCATAATTAATAATGCGATTACATGTGTTGTTAAGTAAAATATGAATCTGCAAAGATAAATGTAGTGGAGCAAAAATTACAATATTGCCCTGTGAACGGTAGCAGAGTATTCGTATGCAACTTAAAATGGAAATACTGTACCCAAGTACAGTACAAGTAGCTTAAAATGATACTTAAGTAAAATTAATACATGTGCTCATAGTACAGTAGTAGTAAACCTCCGACCTGTGCCAAGCATCAATACCCTTATTCATCAATGCAGAAGCACACATCGCTCAGTCACATATGGTAATTGTGACTTATGGTAAAAGACTGTGGTGTAGCAGTTGCTGCCTGTCTATTTATAAGAGTAAAGGATCCCAGTGGTCGAAATAAAGGGGTAGAAGGATCAGGATCATCGAGGAGTTCATGTGTTTTGTGTTCTGGTTGACGTCTGTGCTTTGGAAAATACATGCTTTTTAGGGAAACAGGTGGAAGAGTAGACCATCCTGCATTGTTTTCCTCATTATCCTTTACTTTTTGGCTCCCTTTATCTCTTCTCCTTCTTTATCTTTATCTCTTCCTTTTCTTTAATCCCTCCGATAATGTCATCTCCCAGACTAGAGTCTTAACGAGTGGGACAGATTCCTGCTTGTTTATTTAAAGGCAGAGCTAAAAGCAACATGACACATTGATTACAGGCCAGTGCAGACCGTCTGAGTTTGTGAACTGTGACAGGCAGCATGTGGACCAAAATAATCATGAGTGACCATAAATACAGTTGGACAAATTGCTCGAGCAGTGATGCTGTGTGGTTTTGTGCTGACGAATCTTGAATGTCAGTGACATATTGAGGGTTCAAATGTAACTTGGATCCAACTCTTACTCAACCAATACGTTTAAAATTGGGCGTGGATGCCCAAGTTTTATTCTGGCATTTGTTCTTGTCATTCTGCTCCCATACCATCTTAATATTTAGCACAACGTTGTTTTTTCACACCTCCTTTTCGTAAAAAAAGTGAATGGAGAAGTAAATGCTCACCATTAGAAAGGAGACTGCCCGACTGCAATTGAGATATCATCATAGCTGCCCTCAAATGACAATGAGCTGACCGTCAGACGGTGTTTATGAATGAAAGCTAGTTATTTGTTGCCACAGCTCTCTCTGTGAGCTAGTGTTTGGTCTGAATTTGAAGCCATGCCCATGTTTCCGAGAGGCCAGTCAAGGGTTAGAGAGTTTCCCTCACCTTAACACCGTGGAGCTCTACCAGACCCATATTAGCATGAATCAACAGCGTTGGCGTGTGGATGCTGTGTTTGTTTGCCTCTGCCTTGTGTTGCATGCATACAGTAGCTATATGTGTGTGAGAGAGTGTGGCTCAGCAGGATGCCTGTTGGGAGAGTACAGTGCAGGGTTTCAGTGTGCTGCCTCTAACCAAGATGTGATATACTATGTGACCCTGCCTTAACACAGCAGAGGGAGATTTAGCACCTTCAGCCCTCCCTCTGCCCCTAATAACAGAAATAGAGAAGGAATACGCTTAGTCTCTGCTGCCACTGTAAGGAAACACACTTCATGAAGAAAATTAGGTTCCTAATGACCAATAATAGGTGTATATTTCTACATAGCTTCTCCTTTAGAGCTTGTGGTTTAGGTTTTGGGTTCCAGACAAGTGCCAAAAAAAGCACATGAGTGGGCGAAGAAAGAATGACCAAAATGTAGTCATGCTCAGAAGCTAACTGCGCATTTGTTGTGTTAAAACAAACATGTCATTGAAAAAGTATTTGCTCATTAGGGCCATTATTAGCTTAATGAATTCCTCTTTATCATAACCAGGTCGATTTATTATGTTATGGCAGCTTAAGGACCTATTGTTTCAATAAGATATTTATATTTATTTTCTATACTAATTATAAAGTGGTTATTGAAAGAGGCAACAGGCTCCACCCAGCTGTTTCCTTTTCATCAGCAATTGGGTGAAGATTATTTGTTCATCTGTACATTCCTACTAGTGAACTCCAGACATGTGAAGCCTCACCTAAGTCTTTAAAATGCTCAGAAATTCCTGCCATTTACTTTTCTTACCAAAAAACTGTACCTCACACAGTCAGTATGAATCAGTTTACTGAACTTCTGTTTATAGGAAGCCTAAAATGATATGTATGCTTATTATATACTTTGTGTCAAACAACCTACATAACTTGTTCCAGCAGGTGGCTGCTTTTATCTGTCCAGTAGTTTTCACAGATCTAACTGCCTCTAAATGTTATGCACCATGGGCATGAATCAACTTACAAGTGCTAATTTAACTAGACATGCTACTATTACTTCCTCAATTAAGTCACTTTTGTTACATCTGGTTCTAAAATCTCTTACTGTATATTGTAGCCGTTTTATGTATTTGAATAGTGATTCTTATTGTTGCAATGGTCAACAGTGCAGACTGTGGCTTTCAGATTGTGCTGTTAAATGTGATTCATGATGGTGTTGGATTGATTTTAAAATGTCCTGATTGTTACTGCAGTTTCAAAGGCTTCATCTATAAATACTTTGCTGTTCTTGGAAGTGAGAGCTGCCATCTGTTGTTTATTGCTGGGTTGTTGCTCTTTGCTCTCTTTCTGGCCACTGTGGTCCAGTGAAGTGCCAAACGCCTGTCACTGCATATCACCAGACTGTTCAAACATTGCCACTCCTTTTAGATTGTTCACTTCAGTTGTATAAAACACTTTTATTTCCCTATTAAAAAGGAATCAGTTCAGTTAGGATGCTTTGTAGAGTGTAGACAGTAAACATGTTTTTCATTATGCAAGCATGATATGTGATACCTCAACTGTTATTCAAAACATTTGTTAAAGTTCAACATGTGCTCGACACATGGCAAATGCACTTTACGTACCTGATGAGGGTAGGGAAAAAATAACGTGTTAGGAAGAAGTGTGTGTGTGTGTGTGTGTGTGTGTGTGTGTGTGTGTGTGTGGTTTCAGGAGGCACTATGATGATGTCATGGGGTACAAGGTGGTCTGCTGCAGACGCACATCCTGTGGCTTCTGGTAACAGGCACTGTTAAATGTCCCTGCACACTTACATTACACACTCACAGACACACATACACACTCACATACATGCACACATGCACCTTTTTTCTCTCTGCCTTTTCTGTCCTTTTTTTAACCTCTCACACATGGATACAAATTGTACGTGCAATCAAATGTTCAAGCAACACATATACACACCTTATTTTTGCATTCATGTTTTTTACACTGTATTTTATATATCATACAGATATGCACACATATTCTGAACAACTGAGCACAAAACAAGGGAGTGGCAGCGGCCCGGTCCAGCAGCGGTTTAACCTGGCACTGACCAGCGCTGCAGACCAAGATGGAGCCTGACAGCAGTTTCCGTCAAATGAGTATTTATGTAACAGATGATGCAGGCACGAAGGCCAGGGCTCTGCCACCATCCAGTGTGTAATTAGTGAGAGGTTTGGGGTTTCACAGACTCTGGTTATACATGTAAAAGCACATACATCACATACATACAAAGTACCGAGTATGCACGCACAGACAGATATTTTAAATACTTTTGTGCATTTTAAATGATTGCAGAAACACATACAACATACAAAGCCTGAGCACACTGGCAACTAGACTGCATCTGCACAGCACTGCTGTGTGTGGAAAAGAGTCGAAAACAGGTGGAGATGGAAAATCATGGTTTGGAAGAGTTTAATTCTTCCAAATTGGTAATTAGGTATGAAAAATATTACCCAGATATAATTATAATGATGATGTATAAGGGGGATTGAAGTAAAGCAATTACCTCATTTAAATAAATCAGCTATTGAACATTTGTGGAAAACTTCCTGGCATTTGGGCACGATGTAGCTTTAATTAGTGTTGGCCTTGCTACTGGTCTGATTTTCTGTCAGCAGTGAGTAGAAACATTTCTGACTCTGGCACCTGATTGTACTTACAGTTTATGGCAAATGTGTCTTTTTGTAAAACTTCCATTGCTACAGTTGTGTTTGGGGATTATTGTGCAGTCTCTTTTCCTACTTTGTTTATACACTGTTGCACATCTATTTTTGCTGTCATAGAGGTTATATATAGTCATAGAGTTATACTTTATTTGACCGACTAGTAGTTACAATTTCCACAGTGAATAAATAGGACTTTGATGATGATGATGTTTTTATTATATAGGCTGTGGATTTCAGATTTTTTGTTTTTTATGCCCCAGCACATCAGTGTATGTCTTCTTTTCTTATCTAATGGTGTTAAAGAGGTAACTGTGACCTTTACATAGGAACGTATTGCAGCATTGTTTTATTGGATAAAACATGAGTAATACATTTTACAAATTAATTTGTGAAACTTACTGGGGGATTTTAACATTTTGAATCATTTTGTCTTGTTAATTAAAGCAGGTGATAGTGCCTGACCTTTATGTGTTGCCTTAATATACCATATGTCTGGAATGGATCATCTGTGTGCTGAAATCACACCTCTCTGTGTCAAACTGAACAGTGTAACAGTCCTATAAAGGTCTATTGTTGGGGCCCATGAGAAAAGTAGCACACTTCAGTGGACTACAGTCACAGATTGTGTGGAGCTCTCACTTTTTTCCCCCTGTGGAAATATTTTATGACATGGTCTCAGTTTTGACAAGGCTATCCAGAAAGCTATTACAGCAACCTCATTCCATTCCATCATTTCACTGAGCATTGCTATTCTGTCTACCTCTGTCCTTTACAGTATCTCTCAGAAATCTTTTTTCTTCTCTTTAACTGCCTCTCTTCTGTCCCTCACTCCGGGGCCATCCACACGGAAACGTTTTTTTGTGCAAACGCACATGTTTTGCATCGTTTGGGCCGACCGTCCAGACGAATCCTGCAAACGCACTGCCTGAAAACGCACTTTTTTGAAACCTGGTCTCAGGGTGAAAAAATCCGAAAACGGCTCTCGTTTGGCTTCGTATGGATGGTAAATACAGATCTGTATTGATGATGTCATCGCCACACCCCTCTTTTACACCCTCTCCCACGGCCGCTGACGCACACAACTGCGGTGAAGCTAAGCGAGCATGTCCCATCTCCGTGGTCAAACCAGCTCACTTCATCTAAATACTGTGTCTCTGCTTCCTGACCCTTTCCTCTAGATTCTACACAAGATATATTGCTAACGTTATGTAGCCAACGTTAAACATCGCTAAAGTAGCTGACCGCTCCAGCAGCGAAGTAACGTTAACGTTAGCTGCTATGGCTATCTGTTTATAAAGTGGAAGTAGACAACTTATCAACTAGCTAGCTAATCTGTCTGCTTATAAACTCCTTGAACGGATTATAGTAACTTTTACCACGGCTTATTGTAGAAAGGCTACTGCAAGAAAAACGTATAGATTATTAAAAAGACATCATTCATGGATCATTCATGTTTGTTTGACTGCCGATGTTAGAGCTAGCTAACGTTAGCTCGCTACTAGCGCGCTGCAATCATGCAAAATAAAAAGCAATCCAACAGCACATTATACAATGTAAACAAAGACACGTTTTCTTGCGGTGGCAGTGGTGAAAGGTATTATAGTCCACGGATGTATTAAGAGAACGTTATAATCTAGCTAGTCATGTTATGATGGGAAGTGGAAGTGACTATGCTCTTCTTCTCCGTTTTTGGTGAATTTCTGTAGAAGAAACAGCGCCGCCTATAGGCCTGGACTATGAAGTAGCGTATTGAGTCATTTACAAGTGGATTCGTTTGGACGCAACTATTCTTGAAACGAATCCAGGGAAGACGGGTAAAAAAAAGATCGTTTTGGTATGTGTGGACGGGGCCTAATAGCACCACACAGGCTCTCTTTTTGCAGTCTGTTTGCTCTACAGGACCAAGCTGCGGCACTGTCTTTGTCCGTCTGATAAGGACTGCTGTTGCTGCTGCAGAGACAGACAGGAGAGATCAGATGTTAGACTTCAGACCAAAGGCATCAAAATAAATAGCTCCCCCGTTTGTCAATGTGTAACTCGCACATGGTTGACACGTACACACGTGGACACACACATTGCTATGATTAAAGTTCTGTCATAGCTTATAACAATATACAGAGGAATGCATGCATCTCCTGTCATCGTCCATAAGACAAGGGTCATTCTAACAGCTGGTTGAGCCCCTGGGCCAACACTTCCTGTCAGGAAGCAATAAAATCCCATCACACTCAATAGGCAGTATACTGCTTGAACATTACAGCCAATAATCATCATAGTGTGTTTTGTGTGAGTTCCTAATTTTTATTACCTTTCACAAATAATCCCATTAAATAACATTAGAAAGAGGAACTGCTGGGGTGGTTTTTGAATACGTACTGTATTTATTTCAGTCATTGTGTGTGTGCCAGTACATAGTGTATATAAAGCACTGTATCTATGTCTGTGTGTGTGCTTCCTGGTAGAATCATTATGTTTTTCTCTGTTGAAGGCATTTTAGGACGTTAAGGAAGCTCTAGCTGCCAGTGCAATTCATCTTCTTCTACTGACCTCAGCACAGGGCTCACAAACTGATTTGATAACAATTTGTTCCTGTTTCCCTCTCACTCTTCCCCTCTCTGTCCCTCCCCTTGACTTTCTTTCTTTTCATTTCCTCACTGTGCTGCAGACTACAGCAGCTGCTTTTCCTGAATCTTTCATCACATGACAAACCCAGAGGAATTCTGGTTCTCTGTAGTAATTCACTAGCTCTTTCAGATCCCTCCTTCATATGGTACTTTTTTGTCTTCCCTCCATTGCCCCCAATATGCCTCTTTCCATCCAGAACTTTATACACACCCCCAGTGTCCCACAGGGAGCAGGTCAGCAGGTGATTTACATTGCACTACACAGACGTTCTGCATGTGTGCATGAATGTTAGTCTGTGGACATGTATGCTGTTTGTTTTTTCTTGTAATTTAGTATGAGAAATTAACAAGAAGACAGAGGAGATAACTTGTTAAGGGAATAGTTTTACATTTTGGGTAGGGCTGGACCCGAATATTCGAATATTCGTTCGGTGGGTTGGTATTCGATTTGAAAATTTGACATTCGAATATTCGTTTTTTTTTTATTTTGGTTTATTTATTTTCTGCATTTATCTCTCGTTCACACTCCAGTCCAGTTGGTGGCGGTAATGCACATTTAAGTTGGTTTGCCAACCGCCAATAAACTACAAAGAAGAAGAAGAAGATGAAGAAGATGAAGAAGAAGAAGAAGAACAAGATGAGGATGATGATGATGATGATGACGCTGCTGCTGCTGATGTCGGTACACAATGACGCCCACTCATGTCAATGCGCCCACTTCGAGCATTTAGCAAGCTGGGCAGAGAAGCTAGCGGCGATAACAAGTGCGGAAATGGAAAACTGTTTCACGTTTTTCAGTTGTGATTTGGCCAGAAACTTCAACATTGTGAAGTGAAGAGATCATTTTGGAATATAAAGCTTGGATATTACATTTCCTTGGACTCTTGGGGATTTATGAAAATCAAGTTTTGGTCAAAATACCACTTTGTTGCTGAAAGGACAACGAAAACAGGTATGCATGCACTCTCGCTGGTGCAGATTAAGGCTGAATTGTTTTATTTTCTGTTACTTTGTAACAGTTGTGTAGCCTGACCATAGACTGTTAATATACAGTCTATGAGCCTAACGTGGTCATACCATTGACATATATATAATGGACCAATATACCCCGTTGCTCTGGACGGAGACCAGTGAAGGCTATTAGAAGCACTTTTCCGGTGATCTCTTGCTTTACTGCGCAGCCTCCAACTGACAGAGACAACGTAAATGTGACGTGAGCAACGTGTCTGAAAGTTGTAAGTCTTCTGGTAGCTGTGCCAAGAGAAATCTCAATCATTCCCAATCTTACAGAGATGGAGAGCGTAGGTATATGTAAGGAGATAACATAAGCACAGGCTAATTATTGCTAACTAACATGCTAGTTAACATTAGTAATTAAACCTAAACTGCTAATGTAAGTCAAAACTGCCTGCGAGCTTCTCCTGTACTATACGGTAATTCCTCTACTGTGCGACAGTAAGTCACTTGGTTAGACACAATTGCGTTCTGAAGCGAAGCTTACCCCATTGGGTCATACTCAGATTCTAGTCAGAATGTGAACTTCCCGACCTTGAATGTTGTGGGCGGGGCTAAGTTCGGCTGGTATCCAGGCTAACAGTTGTTTACATGGCTGTATATTTTAAAGATTTAATGCTGTAAAGTTATAAAACGCTCATGAGTGGAAGTTTTATCGAGGTTACAGCGACGCCCCAGTCACAAAGTGTCCCGTTGACGGGACGGTGATCCTTGAGAGGTTAAAAGTTTATTAATTCTGAACGCGTCTGGCCGGTCTATTTATATTGCACCAAATACGACACTGCACTCCCTGGTGAAGTCGTTTGGATGAAAGGTTCTCAAAATAATCAAAATGCAAACAAACATACAGACACATAGAGATTCCGGCCTTTATTAGAGATAATATGTTCAGCCCCCTCTCTCCGAAGCTTTGAATATTCGATGCTCATTACTACTGAAGCTTCAAAGCTCAAAAAATGGTATTCGGACCAGCCCTAATTTTGGGAAATACTAGTACCCCTAAATCTAATGAATTATCTTCAGAGGTACTGCAAGGCAGATTTTTCTTACCTTTGGACAGAGCGAGGCTGTTTACCCCTGTTTCTAGTCTTTATGCTAAGCTAAGATAACTGTCTCCTGGCTCCAGCTTCATATTTAGCATATAGACATGGTGGTATGGAATGGTATAGATGTAAACTTATCTAACTCAACAAGAATGTCAAACTGTTCCTTTAAGTTCTGATTTGCTATTTTGTGGCCTCATTCGGGCTCTTCACATATGTGATTGTTTTTACGTGTCCTTGGCTGTGGGGTTAAAGCATGCTGCTCTGTGCAACTGTGATATAGAGCACATTGCTGCTCTTCCAGATTCCAGGCTTTCTCAGTGGCTACATGCACATCCAAGCATGAAACCTAAAGCAAGCAGATAGCTGACACTCAGTGTGAAATCACATACAGTGGGAGAAAGCCTGCAGGTTTGAGACTCATGAACCATTTTTTTCATTCGGGTGGAACAGTTAAACATATAAAGCACTGATTCTTGGCATGTAACAGCAGGAGTTGCTCAGCCTTAGTGTTCATAGTGGCTGCTTTTTAGTTTGTTCACAGAGGAGGCAGAAAAAAGAACACTTCATGGCTAACATCATGACAGGCCAGAAAAAATACAAACTAGCCGCATGTTAAAATTTTGGTCACCAACAGTCTGAAAATATCTGGTTTGGTTATGATTGTGCAGCTAGGCATGAGGCATGTTTTTCCATATTTATCTATAGCATGCCTCATTTGTGACTCAGCAGCATCACCGCTGAATCCTACAACAAGGGTGTAGATAGTTTACACTTGCCACAACCGACTGTTGTCTGTTTTCAACATGTCGACATTGTCATAAAAGAGTTGCAATAACACAATTTAATCCTTTTTTCTCTTCCCAATTCATATATCTGTTTTATTGCTAGTGGTTACATGTTAGATCTCAACACATTCATATCAGATAGTAGTGGCATTTTACAGGAAAGTAATTTTGTTAGTCAGCACTAGGTCCCGTATAGATGATGAAGAAGAGGGATAAAGGGATAAACAAGCTTGTTGCCAAAAAAAAAGAAGATAGACTGATTTAGCTTGGCTGAGGCTCAGGGCCAATGGAGCTGTATTGTAAACAAACAATTAATGCAGGGTGTTTTTCTGGCTTCTCTCACTCACAGGCTGAACCTTCTGTCCCAGTTGTTGCTGAGCCAATGCAGTGGTAAATTTCAAGACTATTACTATAAAAGCTTCCAGTTAAGATATTGTGAAAAAAACACTTACATAAACAACAAAATAAATTAAAGATTAAATTCTGTTGTAATTAACATAAGATTTATACTCCATATCAAAGCACGTAGAGCTGAATTATAGTGCTGAATCAGATTAATTTACTGTATGTTTTCATGTCATACTCAGCCAGAGTCTAAGCTAATCAGACAGCCATTAAAAGACTTGGTGACAGACACAATAATGCATTAATGGTGAGAGAACATCTTGCTGGAGCTAATTGTGCAACATCTCACAACAAACAACTTAATTATCTAAACTCTTTAAATATCTCTCTAAAACCCAGAGTTTTAATTCCAGTTCCAGTTGTGTATGGTACCAGTGGTGATTGTGTGTAGTTGTGGGGCCCAGCCATTAATGCATGATGCATTATCCACATCCGGTGTGTGTTTTTTGAGTTGAGAGCTGATGCAAAGCAACAGAGGCCAAGTAGTTGCCTAAATTGCGGTTGGTTTTAATGGGTTGGCTGCTGAAGTGTATCTGCCGCTGTTCTTGTATGTGGGTCTACCATTTCTTTATCTTATATTATTATATTCAGAAATAACATGGATTTTTTTATACACATATATATATATTGTTTAAGTTAACCTTAAGTAATATTTGAGAGGTCCCCTCCATCTGACTTGTTTTGTAGGAGTGTATGGGAAAAATCCCTGGTGAGTCAAAATGACACATCCAGAAGGACAGTACAAACGTACAAGCACTCCGGTGCTCTCTGAGGAAGTGACTTGTCCAGAATTTGCTGATAGAGCATGCAGTTTACCAGAAATCACATCCTGTGATTAACAGTAATTTCAGATTTTTACGTATCTTTCTTATTATTGGGCGTAGATATGATTGCCTACATGACTTCATGAAGAAAGAGCATTCACATCACTGCCTGACTAGTTGATGAGTGATTACTTCTCCTACTTTGGCTTTGTGGCGTCAGACATCTATTAGGGTTTCAACTGTTTGCCCAATTTTCTACTTCATGGCTCATTTCTTCATTTCAAAGCTTGATTTTCAGAGGCAGTCAGTGCTGCTCAAAGACTGTGTGACAGCCTGCCAGATAGAGTAGGGTCTCACAAGGTCAAGATTCATACCTCGTTTGGTGTAGAAATCAGTGCTGAGAAGTCACAGTGGCCCTAAGAGCAATACATAATTTACTTTACTTACCTAAATTAAATTGATTACATTGCAAAAACACCCCATAACATGCACCTGGAGATCAGTCCCTGCGCTCTGCTGTGCAATTTGAAAGTGATGGAATCCTCTTTTTCCTTAAACTTTAAATTGAGGAATCCTACAGCACTGTGGCCTTTGGGTTTTATCCAGGTTATGCTCCACTACCCGTCGTGGTAACTTTATGCCTGACTTGATTTTATTCACTTTTCTCATCTTCATTCAGCCTCATTGACTGCCTCTTCAAATATTGAGACATTGAATGACTCAGCTGGGGTCACGTAGATCAATTTACTTTGTCAAGTGTGAAATCTACTGATGGTAGTTTGAGAGTTCAAAGTGCATCATTCTCAACATAAAGTTTGAAATGCACTTGTGGCTTCATACAGAACTGATGAACCAAACAAAATATGCAAGATTTGATTAAAATGTGTTCCTTACTTTAAAGTCAGTTATGAATGCTATGCTTGTCATATAGCATCTTTGTCAACTACAGCGCTAGTTTACCCATTAACTATTTTTAAAACATAGTATACAAGCATACGCATTAATCATTTTCTCATGTAAATCACTCCTTTTTCCTCTTTTCTTAAAATTGGAAATTATTAAGCATTTCTTCTTATTGTTTCATCAAGTATGTCTTTTATCATGAGTCAACACTGCTTTGCTGGGTCATCAGTTCAGCGGTACATTCATGTCGTACAGCACGAGGAGGCAACCACTGGTGTCCGCAAATGACATGCTGACTGTCATCCTGATGTCTCCCAACCCCTGCACATTTGTATGCATGTGTGTCCTTCTACTCCATTTCAGTAACCCAAATTTTAGGGGAGCAATAAGTCCACAAATTAGTCTCCCTACTTTGGGCACCTGCAATAACATAGCAACAGCACAGCCTTTCTATTTATATCACAAAGTTGTCTGACCATTGTTGATTCTCAAGTGACTGAGGTGTAATGTGAAGCAGGGCGTAGTGGGTGGAGACCCTGACCCTTTGCTTAACTCCCTTCTGTAATTAGGGTAGATGGGTCGAGCTACAGGTCTTAATGGAGGGCCACTCCCTCACTCCAAATCAAAGGGTTGGCTGACCACACACACATTTCACAGACAAACACACAGAAAAGCTTGTATGTAACCCCTACGCACTGACTTTGTTTGCATATGCTTTCTTTTATGGCACAAATATTTAGTAAGGACTATAACCATAGACATGTGTCTGGTTTAACTGGGTGTTTCACACAGCTGGATCAGGCAGAAGTTATGTAATTTTAGACTGCAGTGAAGACTGCCTTAGCTATACAGTATAGCTGTCTATCCATCCTGTTCGTGTTTAATTTAAAAACTACGCTCTATATTCCTATAAGAACGTCAGTATAGGGATTTGAAGTAAGCACACACCTTTCATTCTGTCATTTTCGTCTGCGGTGGATGCAGAAACTACAGCAGGATGTGGTTAAGGATGAGAGAGTTTAGTCTTCACAGTCTGTGGAACCTGTAATCTGGTTTCACATACTTGTAGAACATTCCAGGGCAGCAGCAGCTCTGTAACCTTCCATCTTTGCTTTGAGTCGTGTCCCAGAGCAAAACGAAGGCCTCTTAACTTCAACACTGCACCGATCCTTTTGGCCGTATTGTCAACAGCCATTCCTGTGTGGTTTTCCGCTCCCACCTCGGTCTATTCTGGGATGTGTTCTTTCCTAAGCTCTACTTAGCTAGCTCGCCAATTTCACGAAGAAAATGAAATGGTCTATGCACTAAATATATGTTTATGAAATTCCCAAACTCACTGTAGCATTCCTGAAGCAGGCCAACTCCAAAGGGAAAATTCCAGAGCCTTAAGGAATTGTTCTTGGATGATTCGGTCAAAGCATGATGGGTTATTCCCAAAACAAATGTAGACATTATACTATACAGTTTTCTTTAGTTTGAAATCAACGGTCAGGAAATATCACCAAACTTTTTTCAATATTGATTAAATACATTTGTTATAGACCAAAGCTATGTTTCCTCCATGCCAAAGAAGATGAATCCTGTGGCAGTATTCTGCTTAAAAACAAAAAATTGCAACTTTTTCAACATCACATTTCTTTCTGCATTCGCCCTTTCTGTGCTTGGTTCCAGAACTCTGAAACGTTTTCCACATCTCAGACTTTATTTTTATTTTTTAATTTGAATATGGAAAAACAACCAAGGTAATCAGATATTTGTAGGCGGGATCAACAATGGCACTGTCAACTTCCTGTCTGTGCCAGAGCCAGAAATATAGTGACAGACAAATTTCCACGAAAATAGCTACAAGCGTGGATGTGACTGACATAGCTTACAGGTTGTTGTAAGTTAACCCCCTAAATGAACAACATGAGGTTAAGTTAACCCCTTAAATGAACACCCATGAGTAATTTTTTCACTGGAGAAAAAAAAAATCAGCTAATGAGGTGAGTAATTGATGTAGGTGGTAATTTGCTTTAACAAGTTCCTGGACAGGGGCAGCAGTTGTTTTGTACTTTTTTCTTTTTGTGTGAAGTTTCATTGGATGCTTCCACTTATGTAAATGCAGGGTTCATACTAAGTGTGCACTGCACACACAATTTTAAGGATATAGATGTTTGATAGATACTTGCTGTGGTGAGAGAGTTTTAGTTTGTAGTCCTAAAATATGTGGGGAAAAATAGTGAGTTTGAGCGATAGATTCACAATAATTAGATCCTGTTGGATTTTTTTTATTCATGCAGAAAAGAACATTTATGGCAATAATCAGCTTCACAGAGTTTCACATCTTGTTCTGCCATATAAATCACATATTTCAGCTTGTACAGTATTAGCTTTTAACTTGAATTATTTGCATGTGTTGTTCAGAAACAAATAAAATGCGTTGATTTGTGGAGACGTTGTTGTGCTTTTATTAGCCACACAGGTTTTCTTAATTTAGTGAACACAGAATAAAAAAAAAAACTATTGTTGGAGTGGAAGTAACACCCACTTACAAAGTGTGTTGTCATCTCTAAATGGCACAGATTGTATATAGCAATACCACAATCTGCTTCATGCTTTAACAGTTATGGATGTTTGTTTTTTTTTTGTTTGTTTTTTTTAAAGAAAGTTTTCTGGGAAATAGACTAGATAGATCATTTTAGAATTCACTGATTAAAACTTAAAAGCACTACTGATTTATGTTGTTCATCTTGAAGTATTGATTAGATAATTGTACTTAGTAATGGTTCTGCAGCTGCTCTTAGCAAGGGGCGAGTCCATGGATCTTGTGACACAGTAATCCAATTAACCATTTAGCTACAGGCCCATGCATACCCGTACTCCGGTTAGTTTCTCCTTCAATCAAAATCATAAACATGAGGATGTTCAAAGGTGACCTTTGTTTAATTTGGGAATTCTTCCTTCACTTCTTAAGTGAGCCCTTTGCCCTCTCCGACTTAACTATTTCTTAGATTTTTCAAGTCTTTTTACAAGAACTGTACTGGAGAAATTTAACAACAGTCTTCCAAAAGATATTCCCTCCTTTGGTGTTTTGATGAAGGTGGACAGCACTGTTCAATCTAACAATTTCCCATAGGGGCATGGACGGATTATAAGATAATGGGGCCCTTGGCACAGACATGTAAAAGCCCCCGCCCACATTGTTCACAGTTGTTTTGCAGAAATCTTAACCCTAAAGTTTTGTTGTTTGAAACTATTTTGTTAATGCGTAGGATTTTTAGAGGCTTAATACTTTTTCTAGATTCACAATGACACACCTCTCCACCAGCTGTTCTGCTTTCAAACATATTCATAGTAAAATATTGACGTTAAGGGAAATACACCTATTCACTTTCTTATGGAGAGTTATATGAGAAGATTGATACCACTGTTACGTCTGTATGCTAAATATGAAACTAACACAAGCAGCTGGCTAATTATTAGCAAAAAGACTGAACACATAGGAAAATAGCTTGTCTTGATCTGTTAAAATGTAACAAATTCTGCCTACCAGAACCTCTAAAGCTCACTCATTAACAAGTTATGTCTAGTTTTTTTTTTAAATCATTTGTTTTTTTTTAAAACAAATCTGTGTATAAAAACGGAAGTGTAAAAACAACAATTCGCCATTTTACAGGGGGTTATGTGCCAGACTATTTCTTGTCCAGACCAGTAATCCATCCATGCAAAGGTGTTCAACTGGGTTGATATTTGGTGACTCTGAGGGCCATAGCATAAGATTCACATCATATTCATACTCATCTAGTCTATATCTTTGATGTTCCACTTCCGGGATTGGTCCGGTGCCGCAGGATATTCTGCCGGATGCATATATTTTCCGTTTCCATCCGCTTTCTTTGTGTTGGAATTTTAAACTCCGGTGGATTTGTGAGGACTATTGTTGACTGCTCCTCAGATCTCTGTAGGGTAAATTGAGACAGCTAGCTAGACTATCTGTCCAATCTGAGTTTTCTCTCGCATGACTATTTTGCAGCGGCTCCGTGCAGAGCTTCGCACAGCCCATGACGATTGTGATTGGTTTAAAGAAATGCAAATAAACCAGAGCAGGTTTTTCTACCATCCCAGAATGCTATGTGGACTAGCCAGACCCTCCTCCACTCAGCAGCGTGTGGATAGTCTGGCAAAGTGAGCATCCAACCATTCAGTGAACCCCTATTTCCTGGGAGCATTGCATTTGTTTCAAGGACATTGTTAAATTCTAATATTCCTGCGTATTTGTACAAACAAAAGGAGCAGTGTAGAGGACAGAGGGAAGTTATCACACCATAGATTGGTAATAAATCATAGAAACACTGAGAACAATAAAAATGCAGCTTTTAGTGGGCTGTTTGGAATTTAAATATTTCTTAATCAAGCCAGAGAGTGCCATGACAGTGCCATCCTCCTGGCTGACTTATAACAGTGGATCGGGGGCAATGGGGTTGATGAGTACAGTACACTGTACAGTTGCTCTTAAAGTTCATTTTCCTCTCACTGTGGGTGGTGGAGGCGGGCGGCAGCTGTCAGCTTTTACGATCCTCGTGCCCTGGAAAAAATTAGTTCCAATCCCTTATCCAAAACGCTAATGAGAAGCACACACGTGAGGTTGGAAGGGGTTGGAGGTCGTGGGGGGTGGTTGTCCCTGATGGATGATAGAGGAAGGAACAGAAATGTCTGCCTCTCTGCATCCTCGCCCTGACATGACCTCCGATAATTTGGAGAAGAGCTGCAAACCCCCCTCAGCATTCCTCCGGAAAACTGCATAAAGTCATGAAAAAGAGACAAAGACAGATGCGGCCAGAGACAAAACAGAGTCTAAAAAACACCTGAGGGTGAGCTGATAGTGCAGCTGTGTCGGTTTATACATCCAGCTCCTGACGAATTAATGAGCCACATCACACACAGAAAGTCAAGCAGGTTTTGTACAGTATTACTGCAGTGTGTGTATATGTGTGTGTGTGTGTGTGTGTGTGTGTGTGTGATATTGTAACAGAGCCAAACAGAGGCAGATTGCAGCTCAGTGTATGGCTAATTACTTAAAGCTTACACACCACTTTCTTAAGTATAAACAGTACTTACGCATTCATACAATACAGTTCCAGCATAAACATACGATAACATCTCTAACTGTGTGCCAAGTGGAAAACTTTGGCTGGTTATAAACCAGCATGTGTGATCATGCATTGTTTCTTACTATTTTCATCTGTGTGTTGATCACATTTCAGAGACACAATGAGAGATTGTTCTCTTATGTAATATGTTTTCTCTTTAGAGTTATACTCACCCCACACTCTCCAATTTGTCTTCTTCCCTCACTACTGCGCAAGCCACCTGAATGCTGTATATTTGATGGGAAGCGATGCATCTTTGTGTGTCTGGATGGACCAAAGAAAAGGCCGCTGTCTGAAAGCCAGGGCCTGGATTTGGAGAGTGGGCAAAAAGCAGGCACAGATCCTAAGCGTGGGGCAGCTTTGAATGAACTCCATTGTTCCCTCATAAAATAGCTTTACAGTGTTCGATATATATACTGTATAAAGAGGTTGTAACTCTCTTTGTGATGTCCTCAGACGGAATGCGCAAAAACTATGCTGTTTTCTGTGGGTGACTTTGGCAAAGGATGACAAAGCTTTTGATTAATGGGCATGATTTTAAAAAAGAAGAACAATGCTTTCTCAGAACTTCAAGATACAAGAGAAGAAAAACAAGTGAAGTTCATCAAGCAAACATGTTCGTCAAAACCCAAATATGATAACATCTTGCTCACAGGTTCACAGTCAATGGGAGATTCCTTTGTGTTTTTAACCCTATATATATATATATATGATATGATATATTTTTTATATTTTTTAACACACAACATACAGATACAATTGAACAGGAACCAAAACCCTCACTCACCCCCCACCCTCTGCGGTCTCGAGGAAAACAAAACAAACCAAAATACAAGAAAACAAAAAATCACACCTTGCCTAGTCGCTCTCTTCTAATTCTTGTGATGTTGAGGTCACCAGGACTGATACCTGTGCTGCTGCGTATCTCCATAGGTCTGTAGTCGATGACTTGGCTTTGTTAATCCTTGCTATAGAGAGCTCAAGCATAACTATGTCTAGAAAATACGCCAACCACTGTTTTATACAAAGCGAGTGGGGGGGGGAGCCAGCATTGAGCTATCATTTTCTTGGTTGCGGTTGAGCTGGCAAGACAAATTTTCTTCTGTCTCCCAAGCAGGTGTAATTTAGAGTCATCATTAAGTAACAAAACACTCGGGTCAGAAGGAATTCAACATCCTATCACATCAGATATTATTGATGTTGTTTTATTCCAAAAATCATGCACCTGTTCACACTCCCAGACCATGTGCAGGAAGGTTCTAGTTTGTTCAGGTTGACAGAACGTGCAATAGGGAGTGGGATGACTTTAGAGACGTATCTCTTCTGAGGAGTCCGATATGTCCTATGGCATATGTTGAAATGGATCTGCTGGTGATTTGGGTTCTTGGAACAGTGGGAAATGTTGTCCCAAACTGTCTCCCAATTAATTAGGTTCCCCTCAGCTCTCGCTCCCATGAGGCATTATATTTTTGAGTTGTTCGAGTCCATCCGTAGGTATGTCCATCTGTCCCATTCTTGTGAATACGCTATCTCAGGACCACCTGGTGAAAATGTCTTCATATTTGTGGTCAAAGGTCAACTGTGACTGTGACCTCACAAAACGCATTTGTGGCCATAACTCAAGAATTCCTACATTAATTATGTCAACATTTCACACAAATATGTAATAGGATTAAAATGTTGAAGTGATGACATTTTATATCCAAAAGGTCATGTTCACTTTGACATCATAATGTTCTGCTAAAATGCTTTTCTAGCCATTATTCAACACCATAACTCAGGAACAGAAATGGAGAGACATTTGGTCGGATACTAAATTAGTAACACTAATCTTGGGTGCCCACCTTTAAACTGTCGTAATGGTTTAGATCTTTTGATCTTCATCCCGTCCCCTCCCCCTCCCTTCTGTGCTTCAACGCACTAACCCCCTCCCCCCCCTTCAAATCCTGCTTGTCCGTTATTGGCTGAACACTAGAACACGGTTTGTGTATATTTGTTTGTTTGGTTTGGTTTGGTTGGACCACTTTGTTTTTGTTGCCGTGTGTGGACCCTGGGCTGTCTACAGAGACCGCGTTTTTTAACAGTGTTTAGGGGACCGGCAGCTCGCGGATAGTGAGGAGATGTTTGCTGTATGTGACAAAAAATGTTGTAGCCTAAAAAACGTGTGACATCGTTTAGAGTACCTTTTAAGAAGTAGGATATTTTTCCTCAACCTATAAATAGATACATCATCTTTCATATTTTCTGAAAAATTCCAAATGGACAAATATGGCGATACATACACACACATACATTTCAAATACCTGCTTCTTTACACTGAAGTTTATGTCCATTCGCTATTTGTGCTTAAGATGTTTGAGTCTTCCGTAAATTGTCCTTCTAAGTGGTGGTACTCTAGGTATGTGATGTGTGTAATCCTAACATGTACACTTTCTTGTCTTTGCAGGTAAATCCACATATTTGGATGACCACGGACCCACTGCTCCAAGAGTAAGTGTTCCTTTCGATTTCTCTACGTCACTTCCCTTTCCCTCCTTCTCCTCTTTTATCCCATTTTCTCCTTTTTGACCTTACATGTTTTTCCTACCCTCTCTGTCTCTGATGTGCTGCCCTGCATTTCCAAGCCAGTTCAGTCCAGTCAGGATAAGGGTTAGGTCTGTGTGAAAGATCTGCGTGCAAACTCTCTCTAAATACCAACTAGACCTGGCTTCAGTGCTACAGTAATGATCTGAACACACTCTTTCTCTTTCTCTCACACACACACACACACACACACACACACACACACACACACACACACACACACACACACACACACACACACACACACACACACACACACACACACAGTGCTGACACAGAGGCCTTGTATTCATCCAGCTGCACGTCTGCATAACCATCTCTCCTCTATGCTCCCTCTTTCTCTCCCTGCCAACTCCTTTCTTCCTCCGCCTTCCCTTTGTTCATTATCTCCTTGTTTAATCAATCACCACCTCATTTTCACCTCTTTCCTCACCTATTAGAGCCCCTTCTCTTTTTTTCCCTATTGTGATCAAATAATAGTAGTCTGTGGTGTTTTGTTTCTGGTTTGGGCATAGCATTTAGCACGTAGCTAACCTGAGACTTCATCTAGTTTGGTTACAGGTTTGTTTGGCGCTGATGTGATCAGCTGTTCAGTGAGATCACATCTCGGCTTTGTTTGTGAGTGTTTACTTGTCTGTTCTGGCCACTAAGCCAAACCAGGCAACCACAGTGCTTGTTTCATACAGATAACAGTGTTATTTATGTGAAACAAACTGTGGCTGACCGGAACACTGTGGAGAAGTTGTTTCTTGATACCAGTTTTGTTAGGGGAAATCATTATGAAATTCCGTACGAGGCTCACAGAGGCTCAAGTTTCCTTTATACATACTGTTGATGCCGAACTATCAATAGTATATGGGCTTGTAGAAATGTAATGAAAATAAAGTCTAATAAATCCCAAATAGTTTCCACCATTTCCCAAGAGAAGAAAGAGCTGAGAGTGTAACAGCTTGACTGTGTCCTGAGGCAATTCTGAACGATTCTAAAAGTAGTATTTACATTATTGTACAAACACAGAAGCTCTGGAATTAATTTTGACACGCAAATGTGTGATTATAATGGAGAGGGAAGTCTCTGCGAAACAGAGGGTCTGATCAAGATACATTTATACTTTGTGAGACATTTCTGTACTGTAGCTTTTGAATAAAACATTTATTTCTAAATGTATAGTAATTAAAGCAGACATTATCAAAGATTTGTAGTCAGTATCACTCTTTTTCATACGCCCATCTGGATTAGGTCTGCACCTAATGATTATTGTCATTGTCAATTGTTCAGTCGATTATTGTTTCAATTAATCGATTAGTTGTTTAGTCTATGAAATGTCAAAAAATGTCGATCAGTGTTTCCCATACCTCAAGATGATGTCCTCAAATGTTTTGTTTTGTCTCAGAGATATTTAGTTTACTTTCATAGAGTAGTAAAGAAACCAGAAAATATTCATATTTAAACTTGTTGTTTCTGCGGGGTCTTAAAAAGTCTTAAAAAGTCTAAAATTTCAAAATCAAAATTTTAGGCCTTAAAAAGTCTTAAATTTGCTGAAGTATTGTGAAATCCTTTTAAACAGGTCTTAATTTTTCTACATCCATGCAACGCTACCTCTAATGCTCTTTTTTCTTTTTTATTCCATGGTGTATTAGTTATTTCTTTTACTAGTCTAAATGTAATTTGCTGTATTACGTTTACAAATGAGACAAACATGCAACTTATATTGCAGCCAATCAGCTTTGTGTTATTGGCTCTCTTTCGGATTGTACCACAGACATAAAATGGATTTTATTCTTCAGCTTTGGGGAAGTGCAAGTTCAGCGATACTTGGCTTGGAAAAACTGAATTTAGGGTTTAGGTCTTACATTTCATGCATAATGGTCTTATAAATGTCTTAAAAGTCTTAAATTTGACTTGGTGAAACCTGCAGAGACCCTGTTAAAAAGCTAGAATCAGACAATTGATATACGGTATACGTATATATAATTAACCTTTTGTTATTACTGTCAGCTTAGAACAATAAGCTTTACTAGCAGCAACTTGTGTTGTTTTGGCCTTTTTTGCCCCAGGTTTTGCCTCTTTGGCTACATATAGTACTGACTTTAAATGGCCTGAGGAGCTGCAGACACAATTCAGGGCTGAAAACACGCTTGCCATCTGCTGTATAATTTAATCTTTATTTTTAATTACAGTAAATATCCCCCTAAAAAGAGCCTTTAGTATTGACCATCAAGGCAGTAAAGGAGGTTTAGTAAAGATGCAAATGCAGCTTTATCAGCCGATGAAACTAAATGTGATTTAAAGTTGGGGTAGTGAATAATTGATATGGCAATTTACATACAATCTAAAACAAATTGAATGAACTGCTGTTATTGGGGAAGCCCTACCAAGTTCACAAAGTTTGAATTCAATGAACTATTTTTTCTCTCCCTCCTTTCACACTGCCTGAATGACTTATAATTTAGTAGCTTTACTAACTACATACAGCCTCCATTGACAATGGCAAGGCTGACTGTGATTATGCATTCACTGCTAACTTTGATTGATTCCATATCAGACAGATGATGCTAATGCCATGTCAGTGGCAAGCGCTACATAAACCACATCTCTTATCTCTTTTTGTAACGTCCTGCTGCAGCTGAGATTGATCTTCTATTTCAGCAGAGGTCGGTCGCATTGCAGCGTGTGCACGCAGAAGGCTGAGGTTCTGGTAAATGTAGGAAAAGATTAGAAATCGAGTTGAAAGCTCAACGTAAATGAAAGCGTATGGAAAAACCACACAGCTCTCAGAATAGAATTATGATGAGTCGTTATGTGTATGGAAGCATAGCAAGAATGTCTTCTCTACATTTTTTACACGTGTATATTTACTTTTTGGAGCACATTTCCCATCATGTTTTTTCTTAATTACTTAATTAATACTAAATCTTAAACAGAACAGTTTATAGCCATCATAGCATTATTCTATATCATCTTGTTTATACACTACAATTCTTAAGGAAATGCCAGAAGATAGTTTTCTTTTCTTTGATCTAAAAAGCAATAGTGAAACTCTTTGAAGAGTCTCTAAAGAACAGAGTATGTTAGTTTAAATGATGTGAGCTAATATTTCCCATATTTAATGGCTTGATGGTGTTTTAAACAACGTCTCCTTCTAGGCAGCGCTGCGACCGTTGACTTCAAGGCACCTAACCCTAACCTTAACCATAACCATAACCATAACCATAACCATAACCATAACCATAATCCTAGTGCCTTCCAGGCAGCGTTGCCTGGAAGGAGACTTTGGGGGCTTAAAACACCAATAAACTATTTAATGAAGCCAGAAGACAAAACAAAAGACATTTGCACTCAGACATATCCTCATCAGTCATTATCAATCTAAATCCATGCAAGATACGCAGATTATTAGTTATCCAACAAAAGCATTTTGAGCTTCATATGTCACACACATTAAGTTTCTGCATTCAACGAGCGTAAATGAGTGTGAGGAAATGTAGTCAGAGTTTCCCATTTCCTCTCCATCATCCAAAATCAATTTCAAAATCATTTAATCTTAATCCACACAAACATACTTGGATAGAAACTCTGCTGTCACAGCTACTTAGAGCAGTGAAACTCCCATACTCCTTCTCTGTGTGGGAGTGGAGATAAATGGATAGATCATTAATAACAGGAAGTGCTGAGAATCTCTACTGTGCCCTGACTGAAACTGTTCTCCACTCAGCTTGGGATCAGCAGTTAACAGAAGAGACCAAAGAACCCAGAGCAGGGCTAACTAAAACTAGCAGAGTGCAGGTTAGCGGTGACGTACTGTACTGGTGTGGGTTTTCAGGAACTGCAGCAGGAAGATGGATGAGTGTGTGTGCTGTGGTCCTGACATGTTGCAAACAAGGACGACTCTGATTGGAGGATGCAGAATTCTGTTCATTCTCTCCAGAAATGGGTGGTCAGGCCATGAGGCAGAGACGATAGTTCATGGATGTTTGTTGAACCAATGTCACTTTCGGTGCAAGTGTGTGAGCAGGGTGGGAGAAAAGAAAGGATACTGAGAAAGTAAGAGGAGAGTGTGTGACAGAGAGAGGAAAAGGTGCAGGACTACTTATCTCTTCAATGTCAGCTTGAGATTGGCTCGCCAGCATCAGAGCTGTAAATACCACAATAACAGTCTGACTCCCTGGAGTAGGAGCACCCAGTTAAGACACAGTGGGAAAAAGCCCTGTTACATAATACTTTTTTACACTGTGGATCGACTATTGACAGAATGCCTTATTGGCAGACACTGTGAACATTTCTCACAGTGTGCATCAGAAACCTTAGCTCCACAGAGTGGGAACAACAATAGTGATGTCAATGCCAACAGGAGATTTTAGACTTTTAATGTTATCTCTGATGTTATTCTTGGGTTATACAACACCAGGCTGTAAGAGGTCTGACACAGTCATTTGTCATCATATCAGCGGGGAATGGTGTCCTGCGAAATACTGCATATGTTTCACCCGGTTAATTATTGTGATAAGCTGAGAAGTCAGTGGTTACTTGGCAAACACTGAGGAATGTTGAACTGCTGTCCAAGAGAACCGTTTTGTATCTGCTCAAAATATTTTCCCAAAATGTAGTAATTGCAATCATGGACCATTATTTTGGAGTCTTTGTTTGTTTCATGGACACCAGCAATCTCTAATCTATAAAATGATTTGGATCTTTCTGTCTTCAAACCATATCTTATATATAAGATTGCTTTACAGTAAGGGATTACAACATTCCAGCAAGTGACACATGCTGAAGCAAGCCTGTCAACAAAACTTGCGTAAGGTTGGATAAGCACAGATATCACCTGTGAATTGTTTTTCCAGTACCCCCTCTCTCATCCTGGGTCAAATGTACCCACGCATCTCTTTTTTCCCACATTAAACTGGTTCTAATGACATCCAGAAAATGCTCTGATTCTGGGAAAAACAAGCAGTAAGTGGGATCGATATAGTGACGACCTGTCAGACTGATACTGTAATTTTCTCTTCCAACTAGTTCTCCACCTCTCCCTTTCTCCCTCCTTGATTCTTTCGCTCTCCATTCTGTTGTTACTTTTGCTTTCTTTGTTCTTGGCTCTGGAAAACATTCAGGGAGGCTCTTACTGTTTTTACAAAGCCTGTGCTTGGGTGGGACTGCTGCTTTTGGAGGAGACTAGACAAAATCAGCAAGTGTGTGTGGCCCTGCTGACCTCTTACTGTCTGCAGCACAGGAGCTAAAGAGCACTGATATTAACTAAAGATTCATAATAATTTTATTCATCAACAGTAGAAAAAGAAGTTGAGTCAGCCATTCAAAACTAGCCAATTTCTTCATAAACTAGCCACCCCATGAGCCAGTGAGCTAGTTAATTCACTCAGTCAGACTTGCTTTCAAACACACAGTCTGTCAGATATCCAGAAACTTCCCCTGGGAAAAGCACCATCACAATTCCAGACTAGGAATGCCGACAAGAACTTATCACTACTGCTTTTTCCCCCATCTGATTTACAGGAAAGCTTTATTTGAAGTGATGAGGGAGAGGAGTTTTCAAGGCAACATAAAACTGACCTGCCTTTGTTTTTTTGTGGTAGATCTCTATCACATTTAAAAGAAATCTTCCAGATGTCCTTTAAGTGACATCCCTGTCTCTCATTCCCTTAATTCCTTTAACTGGCCCTTATTTTCTGTTACTCTTGTTGTCACTGGTAAATTTGCTCGGATAGCCTTCATTCTTAACGGGCCACTTGTGTAAACCTTGTAGGCCCTTAGGGATAATTGCCAAATTAGTGCATTCTTGCTGCCCTTGTCATAAATAAGTTTCATGTTCAATACGCTTGTCAGTCTTCAACTTCCTTTCTTTCTTTTGAGCAAAGATTTACTGTCACAACACTCACATCCACTTTACTGTATTTCGGTCTCTGAATCATGGCTGTGGTACTTGTTTAATTGGTGAGTCATGAGGTGTGTACAGTACATGCTGTAGCGTGTGTGTGTGTGTGTGTGTGTGTGTGTGTGTGTCATAACACTTAAGAATTGCTTCAGTATTGCTTTGCAGAGAAGAATGAAACCATGTATGCCTACGCAAATTTTGTGTGTGTGTGTGTGTGTAGGGTGCAGGGTCAATTGAGTACAGGCCTAGGGAGAGTAGATGTGAGAAACAGAAGGTCAAAGGTCGCTGGATAAGATGCAGGAGAATCCAGCGAGAGCTTGATGAAATTTCTTAGTTTTTGTCATTTTTTCTGCTCTTTCGTATCACATTCACACATTGTAACTTTTCCTTAACTACTTCCTATGGCCAGTTTTGTTCGACCTATGGTGCCCTAAAACATGCGCTATAAATACAACACCCATCAGTACAATTCATATAGTAACATCTTAACATACTTGTGAAAACCTTCTCCTTAACATCAGTGTAACATACAATAAGAAGTTCAGTTTAATCTGTGTCTTATTTTTTTCTTTATGTTTTTCTGTGTATTTGCAGGTGCTACCGTTCCCCAGCCAGGTGGTTTATAACCGCGTGGGGAAGTGCGGCAGCCGGACGGTGGTCATCTTGCTGAGATTACTGGCTGAGAAACACCAGTTCAACCTGGTCTCCTCTGACATCCACAATAAAACACGTCTCACGAAACATGAACAGGTAAGGGATAGGAGATGAGGTCAGTGCTGGGGCTGAACGATTAATCGTTTTCAAATCAACATTGCAATTTGAAAGACTGCGATTAGCTAATCGTGAAGACTGCAATTTAATCCAATGTGAATATTTAGTTGAATCTTTGACATAACACTTCATAACATTTGGTTTAACAATTTTTATTCCTCTTTTTGTTATTATATTTAATGTTTTTTCATAAGATAAATGCTGGAATTATATTACATATCAAAGATTCTTTGCAGAAATGTCCTATTTTCAGTGGATTTTTCCTTTATTTTTTATTACTTTATTTAACATCATCGTAGAAGGTGCAATATGTAGATGCTGCTATTGAACTGAGGCATATAAAAAATTTCAGTTTACAGGAAAGTACTGATATTTTTTATTGGAATTGTTTTTTATTATAATAACTTTAGCTTTTGTGATAAATGTTCTGTGTTTGACTGTTCAATGTTCCATGCTTATTAAAAGAAAAACACTTATGGCCCTATTTTAACGCAAATATCAAACGTGAAACGCAAGTAGCTTTGTGGGCGGATCTCGGGCGCTGTTGCTATTATACCGGCGGGATAAATGACTCTTGCGCCCAACGCAAATCTAAAATGGGCTGGTCTGAAGTAGCTAGGTGTGGTTTGGGTATCACGTGCAATAAACCAATCAGAGCGTCATCTCACATTCCCTTTAAGACCGGGTGCCGATGTTGCTGCGGCCTCTCGGGCGCATCTCCTCAATTCTGGAGAGGATTGCTGCAGCCATGGAGCGTGGGCCTCCAACGGCACCACCTGCTCCTGTTGTGCCCCTTCCTCCTCCCCCCACTCCGTCTCCATCTACCCGCTCCACCAGGAGCGCATCGCGCATTGCCACCCCCGGACCAGATCCTGCCGGAGTGTCAAATCCCGCCGTAGTTCAACATCACGTCTCCTTAAGTCCTCTAATATTTCCTTATTTATGTCATCAACACATCCATGATTCATGGAAATTTTGTGTAAAACACAACAAGCCACACACTTTTTGAGGACTGTACTGTAAAGTGCCTCCTGACCTATCCAAACACCTGAAGCGCATTTTCTGTAATATTTTGTGAGTATGTATGGTTTGCAAAAATGGGAACTGCTGCGTTCGTGTAGATGAGAGAAGCAAAGTGTATGCGCTACACGCTACATTATGGCCAAGCATGCACCCCTAAATAGCATCTGAATAACTGCGGCACTGACTTTAGACCAGTGCCACTGACTTTAGACCAGGTTTTTCCTGGTCTGTGGCGGAATTGTTTTCTGAAATTGCAAAATAGCACTGGGGAACGTTTGCGCCTGAACACGCCTCCTCTTTTCGCTGAACCGCTCCTGGGAGCGCAAATACATTCCCTAATTTACTGACGTGCGTCTGTGGAGGGAAAAGTCCGCTGTGCAGCAGGTGCAAAATAGGAATGTTACATGCGTCGGTGTACAAAGGCAATTGCGCTAAGTACAAGATAGGGCCCTTAATCTATGTTATCATCCTTGCATAATGCTCCATGACATGTTTTATCTGTTACATAGTGAATATTGAACTCTAGCTAAACCAAAAAAAAACACAAATCGAATCATAATTGCAATATCTGGCAGACAAATTTGATTTTCCCCCCATATTGTTCTGCCCTGGTGCGTGCGTGGGGGTATTGCAGGGATGACTCACATCCTCATATGACCACTTTTGAATGGTGAGCAGATGCTAAATATGTCTAACCATTGCTGACCGAGTTGATGTAAAAGTTTTGTCAATATTAAAACAGCTACTTGTTTATCCATTCATCAAACCCTGACGTGCTGGCTGCTCACACAGTGGCAGGACACCATCAGACTCATTAATTCTCTGGACATAAAACATCTCTGTGAATAGTCCTAAGCAATGCTCCTCAGAGCGAGTGTGTGCATTCCTCATGTTCCAGTGTGCAAGGGGGGTCTGTTTAAAAGTGTACATCTGTGCTTGTGTTTGTGTGTGATTCTCCGTGATGTATATCTCCGTCTTTGTGTGTTTATTTGCATGTTTACTTTTGTGTGTGTTGATTTATGCAAATCCAGATGCACGTCTCCTAAGTTTAGAGATGCTCGTCTCATCAGTTGTGGTTCTGGCTCGAGACTGCAATTTTTGGACCGTTTTCTTTCTGGCTCTCCCAGCAGTCCGCTAATGGATTTGCCCAGGGTTGATGCCTCGTGTGTGGGTTGCCAAAAAGTGAAGGTGCCTTATTTGTGTGGAACTTTGCAGAGCTTCTGCAGATTTGTGGCGTATAGTGACCCATCTGTCCCTTTCAGTACAGAGCGAACAGGCTCTGTGGGAGAGAGAGGTTTAAGACATTTCCTGGAGGAGGGGGGGGGTCTCTTCCTTAAAAACCTCCAGAAACAGAAAGACACCATATTTATTGTAAGTGTGTCTGAGTTCATGTGGTATTGTGTTTCCTTCCTCTTACCAAAAAACATTCACCAGCAGACAGATGCTCTAAAGCCATGAACCTTGTGTATCTGCATCACACAGCCACAGATATGCAACCACCAGAAAGTGACTGGCTCCTGCAGTACAAACGAAGATTGTAAACAGTTATTCCCTAGCTCACCATCTACACTTGAAGCAACAGTTTGCCTTTGGTCACTTACAGAGCATTGGATTGTTGGGTGCTAAAAGAAGATTAAATTTGGTTAGAAATGGCTGCTAAAACTCTAATTTCAAGTCAAGGAGTCTTTTTTTCTAATGTAAGAGATTGTGCCCTTTTTTGTTTTTAAATTGAGGATATTTATTTAGAAATAAGGCACTCACTTCCTGTGCATTGTATAAATACTCTTTGAGCAGATACACAAGCTTTGTATGGGCAGTTCCTGTAATATGTGGACTGATCCTCTTGGAGTGCTTTTCTATAACGTCTGGCCTACATATTTGTCTCTAACGCAGTCTATTTAGGCATTTCTTTAGTTGATATATAGAGACAAATTTAATTGAGTTGAATGCAGATCAGCAGTTGTAGCTTTCTGTGTTTTTTGCTCTTCCTCCGTTCCCCTGAGGAGCTCTGTGTGGGCGCCACGGGGGCTCAGGAAGGAGGGGGGCAGGGGTCGGGGGCTGCAGGTATGCCTGGAATCTCCGACTGTCCTCCACTTTCTCTCTGTCTCCATGCAGCTCTCCCTGGTAAATGAGAGGGGGGTTTGGCCAGACAGACCAGAGGGGTGGGTCAGAAAACACACACACACACACACACACACACACACACACACACTCACCAAATGTGCCAAATGTGTTCAGGGTCTGCGCATCAACCTGGGCGTAGGGGAGGGGACATCAGGGGTTAGGTCTGGGCTAATTGGTCTGGACTAATAGCCAAGGGGGGCGGTTTGTGGAAAATAAACTTTTTTTTTTATGTAGAATTGAAATGGATTAGAAGAGACAGAGAGCATGCAATAGGGACCCATAGTGGTGAATTAACTTTTAGAGCTAATGAAAGTTTGAAATTATACATTTTATAGCGGGAGAGATCCACAGAAAGTGGAAGCAGAGTGAGTGGAAATGTAGTGAGTTTATAGAGAAGAGGGAGGAGTGTTAAACCCAAATCTGACTGGGGCCTCAGATTAACTTCTCAGTGTACATAAACAAGTATACATATTACTGGTGCTGTCCAAATAGTGTTGCTGTGATGTATCAGGTGCCTATACATAGTTTATGAGAGCAGAACATTCAAACAGGACATTCAGTTCCTCAGATGATCAATGCACTCTGCTGGAAATATCTTTAAGTAAAGAGTGATACAGTCTGTTAAGACAGGACACTACAGAATACAGTATATGAATTAGACAGCTAATATAGAGAAAGATTAACATCATTAAGATAAAAACCATGTATGGTGCTTATGTGTAGTATTATTTTGTTTTGAGAAAAAACACTTTTAGGGATTATTATTTTGAAGATGCTTTGAGAAGAGTTGCATTCATATTTTATTATTTTGTATTTGCTTCTCACATAAAGGCTCATTCAAATTGAAAATAAGAACAATAAAGATTTTCTCCAACTGACAGTGTTTTAAATCTGTTGGTTAGTGTAAGGAACAGCTACCTCTCCAAACTCAGGCAAATTAATTCAATCAATTCTTATTTTTCTCTCATTAAATTTGCTGCTACTGTACCTGTCTCCTCTGAAACAACCAGACGTGTTCCTTTCTTTCTGCTTGTAGAGTCTGTTTCCAAGGAATGATTCATTGAAAGTGTTTTAGCCATAGACTGTATGAAATAGGTTTTGACTCATCCAGTTTCACTCTGGAATCTCCCCTGGAAGCATTGTCAGAGAATCACCTAGAATTAGCAGAATTGCACCTAGTCTGGCCAGATGGTGTCCTTTTCTGCTGCCACAGCTTGATCTGATAGATCAATGAAGGATTTGTGAGCACCATGCTTCCTCACAGAGAGTATGACTGTATGATTGTGCTATTGATCTTTCAACAAACACTGCTAGAGTCTGCTCTCTCACTGGCCCAAAAAACTGCGAACTACTGAACTCCTAACCCTGCTCTCCTGTGGCATCAAATGTCAAAAACATGGAGTGTGGACTCCACATAAACTGTGTCAAGCTGTCACACACAATTGAAAGTATTATTGTATTGTTATCTGGTCCCTTGCTATTTCCAGATGTATCCAGCTTTCCATGTATTTTGCATCAAGCCAGATGTTCACAGTCCCTGAACTAGCACACACACACACTTCTGCCTTCAGTGTGTGCATGTTAGCATACTGACAATAGCATTTAGCTCAAAGTGCTGCTGTTTAGTTCAGCTTCACAGAAGTAGCCTGAAGAATCAATTTGAGTAGCCTACCTGTGAAGAGAATCATTGAGCTTATTTTTATTCAGGACCTTCAAAACAGCTTCTGGATCAATGGGGGTATTTGAGAGGGTGATGAGATGTTTCTACCACAGCTGCTGTTGAAGCCTCTTCATCTTCCGTTTCATAGAGGTTTCAGTTCATGATGCTTCAGTCAAAGAGCTAATGTGAGGGATCTGCACTGCATATGGAACTACGATATCTCTAGGTCTTGTTTTGGCTTCTGTGAGCATGCCACTCCATGCAGACCTGGAACGCCTTTGGGATGTTTTTTTAATCTGTCATAGCAGCAGAGGAGGAAGAATAATTGCTTTAAAAATGTTGGCTTTCTCCTACGCATGACATGACCGCGGGGGATAGTGATGAATCTTGTTAGATGAATGAAACAATCTGAAACTTTGCAGTCAAGAAGAAGATTTATTTATTTATATACACATTAATCAACATTTCTGTAAATGCACCAGTGTTAGCCAGTTGTCTAATTTTCAACTGTAGTCCTAGTTGCACACATGTCTTCATGGTGGAAAGAAACCCACGCAAGCACGGGGAGAACATGCAAACTTCACACAGACCTGGGACGACCTGGGTTTGAACCCAGAACCTTCTTGCTGTGAGGCAGAAGTGCTAACCACTGAGCCACCGTGCAGCCTGAAAGAGTTTGTAACTGTGGCAAGGTCAGTCTGTAGTGGAAGATTCTGCAAATCAAATCAAGGTGGACCCACAGCCGGATAGACACACAACCAAAGTATTACCATATTCTGTCTGTCAGGAGCTTGCATATTCTTTTTGGTTATCGTCTTTTAATGTGTTTTTTCTACCATAACGTTATGCACTGGCATTTAGGATTTGATCTTAACTCGTCTCAGATGATTGGCATTGATAATGGCATATACTGTGTTTTACACATAATAATTCTGTGATGTCACATCAAATTAATTGTGTTTTTTGTGTGTTTTTTCAGGTGGATCTCATGAAGAACATCAGTAATATCCCTCAGCCATTCCTCTACACACGGCATGTTCACTTTCTCAATTTTACCAGGTACGGTAGTCCACCAATGTACAATGATGCTTAGCAACATCATTTCGAAACTTAGCAACATCATTTCGAAACCAGCAACTCTTAATGTTTGTTGCAAATCTGTACAGGTCTTAACTTACATTTTTATTTGTCTTTGTAAGGTTCAGGATAGAGCAGCCAGTCTATATCAACATAATCCGGGACCCCATCAACCGGTTCCTCTCCAACTACTTCTTTCGTCGCTTTGGTGACTGGAGGGGTGAGCAGAACCACCTTATCCGCACTCCAGGGATGAAAGATGATGAAAGATACCTGGTGAGACTTTTTTTTTTTTTTTTACTCTGAAGAGAACGGAGCTCCCACCAGCGTCCACGGGAGATGGTTGTTTACATAATCTTTTTTAGATGTATCGAAAACATAACAGCTAGAGCGTTTATTCTTTTTGCAGCAGAAAGCTACGATTTCTGTCTTTCGAGTCGTTACGTTGTACGCTCGGGATGACGCTATCATGTTACGTGACCACGTGACAGTGTTCTATTACAGATGAAAATCAGAACGCCTTTACACTCTGCTCATAAAAATGAGCATATCTCAAAAACAAAAAAATGTGCATAGTTCAAATAACTTTTGGAATGTTAAGAAATATTTTGTTCATGTTTCTTGATTAAGAAATCTTTGTGTGTTTATTTAGTAAAACGTGCTGAAAACACATTTTTATTTTTTTATTTTTTTATTTATGACACAATTTCAATACTTTTATTAATTATTATAGTTTATCGAATTACCTTTCAGCTCAAGTTGTACTGATTGTAGGGATATGAAGCATTTGAAGATTCTCTAAGAAATGACAGCACAATAAGCAAAAATACCAACGTAGGCAATGGCAGATCATTTCTATTGCAGAAGGTCAAAGGGTTAAGCAACAGTTAATTATTGTTTCTGGCTTGAAGCTATTTTGTTAAGCATAAATAATAGAAATGTACACATTACAAGCTGTATTTTATTATTTTTGTAGGTACAGTACATATATGTATTGTGGAGTAAATGAGTGTCTGATAATTATTGCTTTTTCACAGACTGGATTCATTTCTCTGTTAGGAAAATTATGCATATACACAGTACACATTTTTGAGCTTTGTGCTCTTGATGGTGTCTTGAACGTTTTAATGGTCTAGGAATTCACACTTGGTATAAGTTTCTATTGATATGACCCTGCGAACAGCTTAATAATACATACATGTGAGGTGAACCACTTTTCATTCAGGAGAACTACTTCTGCCTCTTTGTTGGAGTCTCACACAAAGTGCAGTCATGCAGGTGGATAGGGCCTGTTGATTAATTAGCTGTAGTTATGTGGCCAACACTTTGCACCTGCCAGAAAAGGTTTGTATTAGGAGAAATGAATTAACAGCTAGCCGCATCAGTCACCTTTTTTCTTTCTATTTTTTCATGCAGTGGATCTTTGGCCATAACATTATGTCAGAATTGTGAAGAAATGAACTAAAAAGCCCCCCCTCTTAAAACATCTCCCCAAAATCTTAAAATAATATGTTCTAACCAATAGGAGCCAATACAGTATACAGAGCTAATAATTAAACTGGCTTCATAAAGGGTACCCCTTTTACTATGTTGCCCCATTGCCAAGGGAAACAGTGCCCAATGTAGACAACCTTTCTAACAATATTATTTAAAGGGTCAAACAAATACTGACTCTTTTAGCCTTTTTCCTTTCCTTCATCTTGGTCACAGTGCCCATTTACTCTCACATGGACATTAGCTAAATCAATGCCTCGGATGTTTATAGTTTGAAATACTAATGCATTTGCAGTATTTGACAGAGCTGCACAGTTACTTTATGACTGAGTCAATAGCTTGCCAATAACACTGCTTTAAATCTGTATCTGTTTTGGTTCCAGGCCAGCTAGTTTCATAACCTGAAGCTCAGTTGAGACATGTAAAATGTAAAATGTTGCAAATCATTTCTTTTTCTGGTATGAGCTTTATGTACACTAATTATGGAGGCATAAGCCAGGAGACATTGTACAGAGAGACAGTAATGATACTGACTGTTGCACTATGTTATATAAACACACTGTATAATCTTCCACAAAAGATTGTAACAAGAATATATTACTGACATTCATTTTTTTTATCACCAGTTACTTCTATATTAACTTTATAAATGTTAAAATATAAGCAACAGAACATTTGTTATACATAAATATGTCAAAACCACACTCAGCTCTCTTTGAAGATGTTTTACACGTGGAGTACAGTTAGCAGTGAAGTGATGGGTCTAATGTGAGGTTGGAAGTCCCCTTAAATAAGACAACTACATTTGGGATTAAGGGAGCAGGTAGAAAAAAACAGAAAATAATTTGTCTATGAAAGCAGGTCAAAACAATGATTATATCAATACTTTCATGGCAAATCAATATCCAGGCACAAAGACAGGTACACTCCTTGTCATTCGTCCAACAGTCCTCCATACTGTCAGAGAGAGAACAGGAAGAGTGAATGTCATTCTGGCTTGAGTCTGACTGTGTGTAATTAAGTATTGCACTGCTTTCCCTGGAGTTTTGGACCATGTGAGTTGAGTTATTAAAGTATGCAGACCACGGGGCCCCATGCTACAGTTAAAGGGGCGGGGGAGGCTGTATTGCTGTAGACTGGCTGTGTGTGTGTGTTTGTGTGTGTGTGCATGTGTCTGTGTTCAAGATTTTGTTAGTGCTCACATCTTAGTTTAAGTAGTTAGAGTACAGTACCGCTTACATATTAAACTTCACGCATTCTCTGTAAAATCAGCAACCCAAAATAATGAGACTGTAGCATTGATTCTCAGCAGCAATGTCACCTTCAATGAGTTATTTGATTCACTGTCGATCCAAAATAATTCAAGTTTCTGTGTGTTTTGTAGAGAGGTCCAGATTTGAGGCCAGGAGATGAGTGTCCTTACTAGTATAGCATTTAAAAATATATGTGTATCAGCGTGAGTGCAGCCCTGCGCTGAGTTTATATGAGAGGTGTCAATGAAAGAACACTGTCAGTTTTCTAGCCGGCGCCAAGGGAACCTGATGCACGTGTTACTGAGACATTCCTGTGGTCGGCTTGGATTTTCCGTCAGTCCCCCACACCCCTTTTTACACACATACACTATACAAAGGTATGCACTGGACACTTGAACGCAAAGTGTACATTGAGCACATGCATGGATTGTCACTTAGGACTTATGGGCTTTTATTTTGAATGAAGCCAGCTCAGATTGATCAGGTCAGATTTTTTTCACTAACGGTACAGAGTTAAAGGTCCCATGGCATAAAAATTTCACTTTATGAGTTTTTTTTAACATTAATATGCGTTCCCCCAGTCTGCCTATGGTCCCCCAGTGACTAGAAATGGCGATAGGTGTAAACCTCCTTATGAGGTCATAAGGAGCAAGGTTACCTCCCCTTTCTCTGCTTTGCCCGCCCAGAGAATTTGGCCACCCATGAGAGAGAGACATCATGGCTTTAAAACGAGCAAAGTGGCAGTTGGTCAAGGCCACACCCCGACCCTCCACTTTGCGCCCACCCCCCTCTCTCCTCCTCAATAGCTACAGACACAGACATGGCACATACTAAGGAAAGCTCATTGTGGGAATGGCTCTAGTGGCTGTAATTCTGCACCAAGGCTGGAAAGAGACTTCAGATACAGTATTAGGGGACCACTAAGGTCTATATAAAAGCATCCAAAGAGCACCATGTCATGGGACCTGTTAGTGTGTTTTTATATGCGTGTATAAAAATGATAAAAACAATATGTGGTGAGTGATTAATTAGGTTCCGCCCTACCACAATGTGTGTGTATGCCTTTGTTCATACATATGTGGGAATGCATGCAAACACATGCACAATTTCTACAGTATGAGGTAATTCAGTGTCTTCACTAAAGCCAAAGAACACAGGTTAGTTCTCACAGTTCAAAAATACAGGTTTGATCAGGTGAAATTCCCACAGCGTGTAAAAATCGTCAGCTCTCAGGTAACCCGATGTTTACAGTGACACATGCAACTGTCAAACAAGTAACAAGAGAGGCTTTACTGGCATGCCTTGACATTAGAAACAGTAGCGTGGTGTATCTGTCACAGGGTTGATAGGGGGCAACTGACACATGAAGTTTAATGGTCACATTTATCTGGTGTTGTCTAAGCAAGCATATGATTTTTTTTAAGACACAGAAAAGTATCTTTGTATAGATTTCTGTGATTGGCCATGTAGTTTCTGTGTTGTCTGCTAAAGAGCTGAAACAAATGATATCAGTTATTGCAAGTTTAAATGTGATTTGACCCAGGTGCACCACTCCCATGCTCCCTGATGAATGCTGAGGCAAACTGTCCCATGGGAAAGGTTTACATCATCAATTACTCCTGATTCATGCATACATTCCATTCAGTGAAACGGGAGGCCGTCGTAGAGATTAGGGCCTATTTTGCTACAGTTTCTGTGCCTGCTCAATTGGCTTAATCCACGGTGAGAATAGGAACAATGAGCTTGAGTGTGCACACAGGAGTTCTCTTCTAAATACTAATGGGTCCTCTAAAGAGAGTGCGTATTGTCTGACGGCTGTGTGTATGCTTATTTGATTGTGCGTAGTTGTATATGAATGAGTTGTGGCTGGATTCCCAGAGGTCCCCTAAATACTGAGGCATAAGGGTCCTGCGTCAAGTGTCGGAGCAAAGCGGAGGAGGGACTTCCTAGCAATGAGCCATGTGTGTCGGGGAAGGGCATCACACGTGTCACTTCCTGTCTGGCTTTCTCTGTTTCTTTTTGTCTGGCTTTTCTCGCTTTTTTTATTCATAATTTGGCTCATAATGATTTTCTTCAGAGCTTTTGTGCTATGCTGCTTTTAGACTGATTGTAGATTCCCATTATCTGTTTATTAGCATGGCAAGTGTGTTAAATGTAACAGTGTTGCATTTTAATTCAAGTTAGTTCATTTATAGTCTTTGCCAGACCTTCCTCCACAGCGCCGCGGAGGAGGGTCTGGCTAGTCCGCATACCATTCCGGGATGGGAAAAAAACGTGCTCTGGTTGATTGGCATGTCTTTAAACCAATCACAATTGTCTTGGGTAGCGCCAAGCGCCAGACTGAGCCCTGGTGCCGCTGCTAAATAACCTTGGGAAGGAACTTGTACTTTCAAAGGTTGTTTTAGTCTTGCTAGTTTGGCGTTGGTTAAGCTAGCTGTCTGGATTTACCCTGCAGAGATCTGAGCAGCAGTTAACCATAGTCCTCATAAATCGACCAGACTTCAAAATTCCAACACAAGGAAAGCGGAAGGTAACGGACATGTGGCCGTAAAGAGGGACCACTGGCGGAATTTCCGGTGGCAACAGACCAATCCCGGAAGTTAAACGTTGTTATAGGATATAGACTAGTTGATGTATCAACTGTAACTTGAGTTTCTTCACATCTCAAATCTTCACGTGATTCATTGTTTCTCACACAGGAATCTTTATTAAGAAAATGTAACACTCACCACTGACAGGAAACTGTAGTCGAAATGGCAAGGAGATCTACTCATAATGGATAACGCTGGGTACTGACACTGTCATTCTTTGAATAAAATTATGAATCAAATAAAAAGCATGGGCAAACTTATCACAAGTCGGACACAACTCGTACTCTAACAATAGTGCAACACTGAACTGTTTTCTAAAGGTTCCTCTGGGGTTTAGTTGTGGTTTCTTTAAAAAGCTTTCCAGTGGTTTGCTCCACTGATCACCAATAAGTCTTGTTTCCAGTGCATAGTGCAGCTCAGTCATAAAGTTCAAACAAACCCTGCAGCAGCATGGTGAATCAGACACAATTGCACCACAGTATTCAGCTGCGAGGAGAAAATAACTGTGCATAATTTATATCAGCCCAGCTTATGTATATAGGCTTTCAAGCTCTTCCTGTCAAGTCTATCTTATGAGAAGCTTAATAGAAATGAAGATGATTAGTTATCAGATTTATGATTGATAAGTTTATGCAACTTATACCTTGTGTAACTGTCTAAAAAGCACACAATCCATCGCCTACATACTCATACACACGTTTTTTTTTGCCTTTATCCATGATTACACCCCTGTCAGTGAGGTGTTTTCGACAGCTCAGTCACCTGTTTCCCAATGTTCATCCTCAGTCCACTCACATCTCACTCTCAATAGTAGACTGCGTCTTTTGGGAAGGTCTGGGCCTCTGGTCCTGTCTGACCCAACTTAATCTCTGTGATCGAGCATGTTGGCCTCAAAATTTTCTCTGACAAATTGCTGTTTCAAATCAGCCGTTATCAGCTTGTCAAAATATAAATCTTAAAGGACAAGCTTTGCACAATCATTACACTTTCAGTTTGTGTACACTTGCAGATCCAATTCTCTTTTATACATCGGGACTGTCAACACCTTTTGCCTCGTGCATGCTACTGTATGTGTTTGTTTGAGCACATGTGGTGCATGCGTGTGTGTGTGTGAGTGTGAGTCATGCCTCGTGGCGTGTTTTGTTGCTCGGGACTTGTTGCCATCCATAAGGCTTACGTCACCTGACACGGATTTCACTGCTAGTTCCACAGCGCTGTGGCTGGCCAGCTACACTCCTGCATGCGTGTTTTTAATCTGTCCTTTGCTTTTTTGCCTTTCGTTATTTAATAGCTCCCACATTTAGACAAGGGTTGTTTTAAAGTTCACATCTCTGATCTAATCACTTTATTATAAATTATAATACATGAGATGTTAAGGTTCATACCTGCTTGATCACTGCATAATGACAAGCCACCGTTTCTATCTGATTTCAGCAGCTAAATCCTGGTAATAACCATCCAATAATAATCCATACATAACTGTATGTGCTCTTATCGGACACCTCAGCCTCTGAGGTGAAGGGGCAAAGCTTATCTTTGTGCTCAGGATGTTGTTTTGCATAGCACTTCTTAGATGATGACTATGAGGGAGTTCACAGCAGTGCTGGTTAGGGACTCCCTCTAGCGGAAGAAACTAATCATTACAATTGCGTTTTAGCTAATTGACTGACTGCATAAAACTATAAAGGAATGAGTACAGTAAAATTGAAAGGATTGTAATGTGTTTGTGTACTTTCAGGATATCAATGTGTGCATTCTAGAGAACTACCCAGAGTGCTCCAACCCCAGAGTTTTCTACATCATTCCCTACTTCTGTGGACAGCATCCTCAATGCAGGTATCTAAGGACTCTCAAGTTGCATGAGAAACCATTTTAAAGTTTTAGACATTAGCAAACATGTCATGTAAACTCGGTGCTCGGTTCCTGTCTTTGTCTCCTACTCTTCACTTTTATTCCTTCTCCACTAGGGAGCCAGGAATATGGGCTTTGGAGAGGGCCAAACAGAATGTGCAGGAGAACTATCTCCTTGTAGGTATACTGGAGGAGCTGGAGGATGTTCTGCTCCTGTTGGAGAGGCTCTTACCTCATTACTTTACTGGAGTACTCAACATCTACAAGAGCCCTGGTGGGTGCACATTCCAATTTTTCCTATGTTGAAGTATGACATTTACAGTACAGCTGTTGTTCCCTTCAAAACTTGAAGTTTCATTTCTTAAACATGCTGTATGTTGTAGTCTGATTCTTTGATTATATTCCTACATACAACTGATTTCTTCTTAGTGTATGTTTTTTTTCTTCCATATTCTTTCTACAGACTACAAGAAGATGGGGAACATGACAGGCACAGTCCGTAAACATACACCCACTCTGGAGGCCCTGCAGGTGCTGTACCACCGCATGCGCTATGAGTATGAGTTCTACAACTTCATCCGAGACCAGTTCCACCTCATGAAGAAAAAAATTGGTCTCAAGTCTGTCTCCCAAACCGCCGCCCACTCACCCGCTTTCCTACGAGAGCTGGCCCTCCGAACCCCAGAGCCTCTGGATGAAGACGAGGAGCTGGACACAGACCTGGAGGATGCCAACAGCTGGCTGGTTCATTCCTAAAGACTGTTTCATGAACAGTGGATGTAGCCCGAAAAAGCTGGTTGGCTAGAATTGGCTGGAGATAGCAAGAGGCAGCCTGAGGGCAAAGGGGAGCGTTCCCCGTCATTCAGCATTCCTAAAAAAAGTGAGGTGTGTTTAGGGGTGTGTGGATCGTGATGCTTGTGTTTTTACGGGCTCTGTTTTCCATATGACTCCTATCATGACAGACTCAGCACTGAGGACTATAGGGTTGAGTAATTGGTCAAAATGCTCTATTTAAAAAATTGACCAAGGACAGTGGGAAATAATGTTATGCTCAATTTGCTTGACTCAAGTTTTGTTTTAATTTGAGCTTGTTTTTGGGTTAATTTATGTAAAAAGCATCATTGCTGTTATCTCCAGGAGAGATTAGTGCAAGATGATATTCGAAATGTTGGTCGCTGGGGGTGTTTACTGTAGGCAAAAACTTCAGAAACATAGTCCAAGAAAGAGCTTCATACTCCATGAAAGGGGTTAATGTCCTAAAAGCTGGAATGGGAAATGGTATACACGAATAAAAAAGTACCAAAACCCCTTTTTGTATAAGTTGTCTAGGACTGTTGTAAGTGCCAAACCTTGCTAACCCTCAATTTCCACCGGTTGCGGTACGTCTGTGGATCCGCTCCGGAACGGCGACGGAGTCATTAGGTTTCCATTAAAGTCAGTGTGTGTATTTCCACTGATTTCACAACGGCTGCGTTCCGACTCCGGCACAGCTCCGGCGATCCGCAGCCCTCCGCAGCAGATACGCAGAGCTTCTATTTTTGCCAGATGCCGGTGAGCTCCGCAGCAGTTCAGCACACGGCAGATAGTGCGGGACAGGAAGTTGAACACAAAAACAAAATAAAACATCCGGTTAATTTTCAAAATAAAATACACCGTGTTCACGGCGGATCATATTTCCCTGCACTACACCTTGAAAACACAGCACAGAGCTGTTTCCCCTCTACTCCTCTGGATGGAAACTAACTGTTGTTGGTTTTGTGGTTCTATTCTACGTGAATTTGCGAGATCTCGTGGGTCCTTGTGACTACAGCTGTCAGTCATGGCCTGGTGGGTATTGACAGATGGCGGAGCACAGAGCTGACACGCAGCAGAGCCGGTCCGCAGACATTCTGCATTTGGTGGAAATCCCCAGTTCCAGTAACTGGCAAACTCTGCACACAGCAGAGTTGTGACATAAGCAAGTCAGTTGTTATAGTATTGGTCTGTAACATTTTGTTTAATTTGTAAGATATTATTAGGTATAAATGAGGGTAGACAGTAAGCACTCAATTATGAATTCAAAGAATTCCAACTGTGTGTGCATGAATGATTGAGTTTGACCAAACCAGCATTATATTTTAGCATAGATTAATTATTTGGGACAGGTCATCTGTTGAGTCAAATACTTAAAAGAATTTATTGAGCGTAGTTTGTTTAATCCAAAGTTTAAAAGATTGAGTTTGCCAAATACCAGTGTTTCTACTGCGATGCATTACAAAACTGTATAAATATACTGCACTTTTTCTAAGTGACTTTTCCTGAAATTCTGCAGCAAAATGAGGGATTTGGTCACAAAACTGGATACTAATTTCCTTTCATTTCAAATAGAAACATGTTACTGTTTAATGATTTGTTTTCCCTCTCAAAATATCACCATGAAAGTGTTTCCAATCCTAGCTAGCACTAATTTCTAATCCTCCAGCAGCTATTCAAAGTACATGTTTTTCATCACTCATGTACAAATAATCCAGTTAAAAGTAACCATAAGATAAGATGTGACTGTCACCTACGTAGTTTACTCTACTATACTAATCTCCATTGTCTGTACCTTTACATTGTCCTGGTTTGTGTTCAGTGTTTCCTTTTTTGCCAGTTTAATTTATTATTTTGTATTCATTTGCATTCCAGATAAGATTCTCAGGAAGGAAAAAAGATGTTTAATAACTTGATCATTTGTATCTTTGGTTTCTGGCGGCTATGAAACTATTCTTGGTATTTTAAGGTTGTTTAGAATGGGTTTATATCAACAGCTGAAAACTTGTTAACAACAACTAATGCAGTCCATCATTTCACAGTCTTCAAAATAAATGTCCTAAACTGTTGCAGCTATTGTCTCTGCTTTGCTTGTTTTTTGTGTGATAAACATGTAAGAAGAAGTTTGTGATAGCCAGCCCATCAGGAATGCTGCATCCTAACTCATTCTCAACCTGCCTAAAATCTCCCAAGCTGCTACACAGAGCATCCTCCAGACTATTGTCCATGTCATCCCTTTGCTCTTAGCCCATGTGTGGCTCTGTCTTTCCTGCAGCGGCCTGTCTGTTACTCCACCATCGACGACTCATGTTTCTTCTGGCTCCCCAGTTGTGAAGTTAATTACCTTCCTTGCTGTAGTCAGGAAAACAGAACCTATTCTCTGGAAAAAAAATATTATTTTGATGAAACTTGTCATATTCTACCTAATCTGTTTCCCTTCTTTATTTGCACATAGTCTTGTCGTTTGATCATACATAATATAAGACTCTTAATGCAGTTTGTTTTTTTATTAAATACTATACTATGACATTTTTATGACATACAATACTATGACTTTTATGACTTTTTATGGCTTACTATGCTATGACATTTTTATATTTTTATAATATACTAAGCTATGACTTTTATAACATTTTTCAGGACACAACATTTTATGTATTTTTTATGACATGTTTCTATGAATTTTATGGCTTTTATAAAATAATATACTATGACATATATGGGTTTTTTATGAGATACTATACTGTGACCTTTTTATGACATTTGTATACTATACTGTACTATGACTTTTTATGACATACTATACTATGACATTTTTATTATTTATTTATTATTAAGAGATTTTTTTGGCTCTTTGGCTTTTAATTGATAGGACAGCTGTAGAAAGGAAAGGGGGGAGAAAGAGGGGGATGACAGGCAGCAAAGGGCTGCAGGTTGGAATTCAACACATGGGGCACATGCTCAACCAGGTTAGCTGCCCTGGCCTCCTTTTTTTACGAATTTATGGTATACTATTAGATGACTTTTGTCATGACTTTTTATGACATAGTATACAATGACTTTTTATGACTTTTTTCGTCATGCCATACTATGACATTTTTATAACTTTTTTTCGACACACTAAACTATGACTTTTTCAACATAGTACACTATGACTTTCTCCACCCTTTCTCCCCCCCAACACCTTTCTCCCCTCCACCATCCACCAGGTTGATATTACATACACAGTTTGACATATTATACTATGACTTTTGTATGACTTTTGTATTTTTTCGACATACTACACTAACACTTTTTTCAACATACTGTATTATGACTTTTTTATCACAATTTTCATCATACTATACTGTGACTTTTTTATCACTTTTGTCGACATGCTATACTGTGACTCTTTTTAACATACTATACTATGACTTTTATCGACATGCTGTACTACAACTTTTTTATCACTTTTTCGACATACTATACTATTACTCTTTTATCACTTTATTCGACATATTATACTATGACTTTTTTATTACTTTATTCAACATACTATACTATGACTTTTTATCATAATTTTCGACATACTATACTATAACTTTTTTATCACTTTTTTCGACATACTATACTATGACTATTTTCGACATGGTGTACTATGACTTTGTACTACACTATCACTTTTTTTGTCATAGTATACTATGACTGTTTTCATCACTTTTTTTGACATACAATACCATAACTTTTTTTGACATACTATACTATGACTTTTTTATCACTTTTGTCGACATGCTATACTATGACTTTTTTCGAAATACTGTAATATGACTTTTTATCATAATTTTCAACATACTATACTGTGACTTTTTTTTATCATTTTTTCAACATAGTATACTATGTCTATTTTTATCACTTTTGTCGACATGCTAACTATGACTATTTTCAACATGCTATACTACAACTTTTTTATCACTTTTTTCGACATGCTATACTATTACTCTTTTAATAGACATATTGTACTATGACTTTTGTATCACTTTATTCAACATACTATACTATGACTTTTTATCGCTTTTTTCAACATGCTATACTATGACTATTTTCAACATGCTATACAATTACTCTTTAATCACTTTTTTCGACATATTGTACTATGACTTTTGTATCACTTTATTCAACATACTATACTATGACATTTTATCACTTTTTTCGACATACTGTACTATGACTTTTGTATCACTTTATTCAACATACTATACTATGACTTTTTATCACTTTTTTCGACATAGTATACTATGATTTTTGTATCACTTTATTCAACATACTATACTATGACTATTTTTGACATGGTGTACTATGACTTTTTATCACTTTTTTCGATGTACTACACTATTACTTTTTTTGTCATAGTATACTATGACTGTTTTCATCACTTTTTTCAACATACAATACTATGACTTTTTTCGACATACTGTAATATGACTTTTTATCATAATTTTCGACATACTATACTGTGACTTTTTTATAATTTTTTTCAATTTTTTTGCTATACAATTACTCTTTTATCACGTTTTCAGATATACTATACTATGATTTTTTTATCACTTTTTTAGACGTACTATACTATAACTATTTTCAACATGCTATACTACAACTTTTTTATCACTTTTTTCGACATACTATACTATGACTATTTTTAGCACTTTTGTCGTCATACTATACTATGACTTTTTATCACTTTTTTCGACATAGCATACTATGATTATTTTATCACTTTATTCAACATACTATACTATGACTATTTTCGACATGGTGTACTATGACTTTGTACTACACTATCACTTTTTTTGTCATAGTATACTATGACTGTTTTCATCACTTTTTTTGACATACAATACTATAACTTTTTTCGACATACTATACTATGACTTTTTTTCGACATATTATACTATGACTCTTTTATCACTTTTTTCGACATGCTATACTATGACTATTTTCAACATGCTATACTATTACTCTTTTATCACTTTTGTCGACATGCTATACTATGACTTTTTTCGACATACTGTAATATGACTTTTTATCATAATTTTCAACATACTATACTGTGACTTTTTTATCATTTTTTCAACATAGTATACTATGTCTATTTTTATCACTTTTGTCGACATGCTAACTATGACTATTTTCAACATGCTATACTACAACTTTTTTATCACTTTTTTCGACATGCTATACTATTACTCTTTTATCACTTTTTTTGACATATTGTACTATGACTTTTGTATCACTTTATTCAACATACTATACTATGACTTTTTATCGCTTTTTTCGACATACTATACTATGACTTTTTTCGACATATTATACTATGACTTTTTTATCACTTTATTCAACATACAATACTATGACTTTTTTCAACATACTGTACTATGACTTTTTTCAACATACTGTACTATGACTTTTTGTCATAATTTTCGACATACTACACTATGACTTTTTTTGACATAGTATACTATGACTCTTATCACTTTCTTCGACATGCTATACTATTACTCTTTTATCACTTTTTCAGACATACTATACTATGACTTTTTTATCACTTTTTTAGACATACTATACTATGACTTTTTATCGCTTTTTTCAACATGCTATACTGTGACTCTTTTTGACGTACTATACTATGACTTTTTTATCACTTTTTTCGACATGCTATACTATTACTCTTTTATCACTTTTTTCGACATATTGTACTATGACTTTTGTATCACTTTATTCAACATACTATACTATGACTTTTTATCACTTTTTTCGACATATTATACTATGATTTTTTTATCACTTTATTCAACATACTATACTATGACTATTTTCAACATGGTGTACTATGACTTTTTTATCACTTTTTTTTTGATGTACTACACTATCACTTTTTTTGTCATAGTATACTATGACTGTTTTCATCACTTTTTTTGACATACAATACTATGACTTTTTTCGACATACTGTAATATGACTTTTTATCATAATTTTTGACATACTATACTGTGACTTTTTTATAATTTTTTCAACATAGTTATACTATGTCTCTTTTTATCACTTTTGTCGACATGCTAACTATGACTATTTTCAACATGCTATACTACAACTTTTTTATCACTTTTTTCGACATGCTATACTATGACTTTTTTATCACTTTATTCAACATACAATACTATGACTTTTTTCAACATACTGTACTATGACTTTTTGTCATAATTTTCGACATACTACACTATGACGTTTTTCGACATAGTATACTATGACTCTTATCACTTTTTTCGACATGCTATACTATTACTCTTTTATCACGTTTTCAGATATACTATACTATGATTTTTTTATCACTTTTTTAGACGTACTATACTATAACTATTTTCAACATGCTATACTACAACTTTTTTATCACTTTTTTCGACATACTATACTATGACTATTTTTAGCACTTTTGTCGTCATGCTATACTATGACTTTTTATCACTTTTTTCGACATAGCATACTATGATTATTTTATCACTTTATTCAACATACTATACTATGACTATTTTCGACATGGTGTACTATGACTTTGTACTACACTATCACTTTTTTTGTCATAGTATACTATGACTGTTTTCATCACTTTTTTTGACATACATTACTATAACTTTTTTCGACATACTATACTATGACTTTTTTTCGACATATTATAGTATGACTCTTTTATCACTTTTTTCGACATGCTATACTATGACTATTTTCAACATGCTATACTATTACTCTTTTATCACTTTTGTCGACATGCTATACTATGACTTTTTTCGACATACTGTAATATGACTTTTTATCATAATTTTCAACATACTATACTGTGACTTTTTTATCATTTTTTCAACATAGTATACTATGTCTATTTTTATCACTTTTGTCGACATGCTAACTATGACTATTTTCTACAACTTTTTTATCACTTTTTTCGACATGCTATACTATTACTCTTTTATCACTTTTTTGACATATTGTACTATGACTTTTGTATCATTTTATTCAACATACTATACTATGACTTTTTATCGCTTTTTTCGACATACTATACTATGACTTTTTTTCGACATATTATACTATGACTCTTTTATCACTGTTTTCGACATGCTATACTATGACTATTTTCAACATGCTATACTATTACTCTTTTATCACTTTTTTCGACATATTATACTATGACTTTTTTATCACTTTATTCAACATACAATACTATGACTTTTTTCGACATACTTTAATATGACTTTTTGTCATAATTTTCGACATACTATACTGTGACTTTTTAATAATTTTTTCAACATAGTTATACTAAGTCTATTTTTATCACTTTTGTCGACATGCTAACTATGACTATTTTCAACATGCTATACTACAACTTTTTTATCACTTTTTTCGACATGCTATACTATTACTCTTTTATCACTTTTTTCGACATATACTATGACTTTTTTCAACATACTGTACTATGACTTTTTGTCATAATTTTCGACATACTACACTATGACTTTTTTCGACATAGTATACTATGACTCATTACATTTTTCAACATGCTATACTATTAATCTTTTATCACGTTTTCAGAAATACTATACTATGACTTTTTTTTGTCACTTTTTTTCGTTGTAGTACACTATCACTTTTTTTGTCATAGTATACTATGAATGTTTTCATCACTTTTTGACATACAATACTAGACTTTTTTCGACATACTTTAATATAACTTTTTTATCACTTTATTCGACATACTATACTGTGACTTTTTTATTATTTTTTCAACATATTATACTATCACTTTTTTCAACATAGTATACTATGACTATTTTTATCACTTTTTTTGACATGCTATACTAGGATTTTTTTCAACATGCTATACCATGACTTTTTTTGACATACTATACTATGACTTTTTATCGTTTTTTTCGACATGCTAACTATGACTATTTTCAACATGCTATACTACAACTTTTTTATCACTTTTTTTCAACGTACTATACTATGACTATTTTTATCACTTTTTTCGACATATTGTACTATGATTTTTTTATCACTTTATTCAACATACTATACTATGACTTTTTATCGCTTTTTTCGACATACTATACTATGACTTTTTTATCACTTTTTTAGACGTACTATACTATGACTTTTTTCGACATAGTATACTATGACTCTTTTGTCACTTTTTTCGACATACTATACTATTACTCTTTTATCACTTTTTTCGACATATTATACTATGACTTTTTTATCACTTTATTCAACATACAATACTATGACTTTTTTCAACATACTGTACTATGACTTTTTATCATAATTTTCGACATACTAAACGTGACTTTTTTTATCACTTTTTTTATTACTTTATACTATGACTTGTTATCACTTTTGTCGACATGCTATACTATTAGTCTTTTATCACTTTTTTCAACATACTATACTATTACTATTTTTGACATGCTATACCATGACTTTTTTTTCACTTTTTTCGACATACTATACTGTGACTTTTTTCAACATACTATACTATGACTTTTTATAATTTTTTTGACATACTATACTATGACTTTTGTATCACTTTTTTCGACATATCATACTATGACTTTTTTGACATACTATACTATGACTTTTGTATCACTTTTGTCGACATGCTATAATATGACTATTTTTGACATACTATACTATGACTTTTTTATCACTTTTTTCGACATGCTATACTATGACTTTTTTCAACATACTGTACTATGACTTTTTATCATAATTTTCAACATACTATACTGTGACTTTTTTATCACTTTTTTCGACATACTATACTATCACTTTTTTGACATACTTTACTATTACTTTTTTATCACTTTATTCAACATACTATACTATGACTTTTTATCGCTTTTTTCGACATACTATACTATGACTTTTTTATCACTTTTTTAGACGTACTATACTATGACTTTTTATCGCTTTTTTCGACATACTATACTATGACTTTTTTTCACTTTTTTAGACGTTCTATACTATGACTTTTTTATCACTTTATTCAACATGCTATATTATGACTTTTTTTGACATACTATACTATGACTATTTTCGACATGGTATACTATTACTCTTTTATCACTTTTTTCGACATATTATACTATGACTTTTTTATCACTTTATTCAACATACAATACTATGACTTTTTTCAACATACTGTACTATGACTTTTTATCATAATTTTCGACATACTAAACGTGACTTTTTTTATCACTTTTTTTATTACTTTATACTATGACTTGTTATCACTTTTGTCGACATGCTATACTATTAGTCTTTTATCACTTTTTTCAACATACTATAGTATTACTATTTTTGACATGCTATACCATGACTTTTTTTTCACTTTTTCGACATACTATACTGTGACTTTTTTTATCACTTTTTTCGACATATTGTACTATGATTTTTTTATCACTTTATTCAACATACTATACTATGACTTTTTATCGCTTTTTTCGACATACTATACTATGACTTTTTTATCACTTTTTTCGACGTACTATACTATGACTTTTTTCGACATAGTATACTATGACTCTTTTGTCACTTTTTTCGACATACTATACTATTACTCTTTTATCATTTTTTTCGACATATTATACTATGACTTTTTTATCACTTTATTCAACATGCTATACATGACTTTTTTTGACATACTATACTATGACTATTTTCGACATGGTATACTATTACTGTTTTATCACTTTTTTTGACATATTATACTATGACTTTTTTATCACTTTATTCAACATACAATACTATGACTTTTTTCAACATACTGTACTATGACTTTTTATCATAATTTTCAACATACTAAACGTGACTTTTTTTATCACTTTTTTTATTACTTTATACTATGACTTGTTATCACTTTTGTCGACATGCTATACTATTAGTCTTTTATCACTTTTTTCAACATACTATACTATTACTATTTTTGACATGCTATACCATGACTTTTTTTTCACTTTTTTCGACATACTATACTGTGACTTTTTTCAACATACTATACTATGACTTTTTATAATTTTTTTGACATACTATACTATGACTTTTGTATCACTTTTTTCGACATATCATACTATGACTTTTTTGACATACTATACTATGACTTTTGTATCACTTTTGTCGACATGCTATAATATGACTATTTTTGACATACTATACTATGACTTTTTTATCTCTTTTTTCGACATGCTATACTATGACTTTTTTCAACATACTGTACTATGACTTTTTATCATAATTTTCAACATACTATACTGTGACTTTTTTATCACTTTTTTCGACATACTATACTATCACTTTTTTGACATACTTTACTATTACTTTTTTATCACTTTATTCAACATACTATACTATGACTTTTTATCGCTTTTTTCGACATACTATACTATGACTTTTTTATCACTTTTTTAGACGTACTATACTATGACTTTTTATCGCTTTTTTCGACATACTATACTATGACTTTTTTATCACTTTTTTAGACGTACTATACTATGACTTTTTTCGACATAGTATACTATTACTCTTTTATCACTTTTTTCGACATATTATACTATGATTTTTTAATCACTTTATTCAACATACTATACTATGACTATTTTCAACATGGTGTATTATGACTTTTTATCACTTTTTTTCGATGTACTACACTATGACTTTTTTTGTTATAGTATACTATGACTGTTTTCATCCCTTTTTTCGACATACTTTAATATAACTTTTTTATCACTTTTGTCGATATGCTATACTATGACTTTTTTCGACATACTTTAATATGACTTTTTATCATAATTTTCGACATACTATACTGTGAATTTTTAATAATTTTTTCAACATTGTTATACTATGTCTATTTTTATCACTTTTGTCGACATGCTAACTATGACTATTTTCAACATGCTATACTACAACTTTTTTATCACTTTTTTCGACATACTATACTATGACTATTTTTAGCACTTTTGTCGTCATGCTATACTATGACTTTTTATCACTTTTTTCGACATAGCATACTATGATTATTTTATCACTTTATTCAACATACTATACTATGACTATTTTCGACATGGTGTACT